>NW_025900505.1:300000-389049 GCF_022539505.1 Lolium rigidum | reverse complement strand
CAGGTCAAGAGGCGCACGGGGGCCCCACACAACAGGCCGGCGCGGCCAAGGCCCAGGCCCTAGTGTCTGGCCACCTCGTGGCCCCACTTCGTAAGTCCTCCGGTCTTCTGGAAGCTTGATACGTCTTCGACGTATCGATAATTTCTTATGTTCCATGCCACATTATTGATGTTATCTACATGTTTTATGCACACTTTATGTCATATTCGTGCATTTTCTGGAACTAACCTATTAACAAGATGCCGAAGTGCCGCTCCTGTTTTCTCGCTGTTTTTGGTTTCATAAATCCTAGTAACGAAATATTCTCGGAATCGGACGAAATCAAGACCCGTGTTCCTATTTTTCCCGGAACCATCCAGAACACCCGAGAGCCGCCAGAGGGAAGCCCTGGGGGCCCCACAACACACCCTGGCGCGGCCAGAGGGGGGCCGCGCCGCCCTATGGTGTGGTGGCCCCAGGCCCCCTCCGAGGCTGCCCTTCCGCCTATTTAAAGCCTCCGTCGCGAAAACCCTATTACGAAGGACGAAACCCACAGAAACCTTCCAGAGCCGCCGCCATTGCGAAGCCAAGATCTGGGGGACAGGATCTCTGTTCCGGCACGCTGCCGGAGCGGGGAAGTGCCCCCGGAAGGCTTCTCCATCGACATCGCTGCCATCTCCACCGCCATCTTCATCACCGCTGCTGCTCCCATGAGGAGGGAGTAGTTCTCCATCGAGGCTCGGGGCTGTACCGGTAGCTATGTGGTTCATCTCTCTCCTATGTGCTTCAATACAATAATCTCATGAGCTGCCTTACATGATTGAGATTCATATGATGATGCTTGTAATCTAGATGTCATTGTGCTAGTCAAGTGAGTTTTACTTATGTGATCTCCGGAGACTCCTTGTCCCACGTGTGTAAAGGTGACAATGTGTGCACCGTGTGGGTCTCTTAGGCTATATTTCACAGAATACTTACTCACTGTTATGAATGGCGTAGTGAAGTGCTTATTTATATCTCTTTATGATTGCAATGTGTTTTGTATCACAATTTATCTATGTGCTACTCTAGTGATGTTATTAAAGTAGTTTATTCCTCCCGCACGGTGTAATGGTGACAAGTGTGTGCATCCGTGTTAGTACTTGGCATATGCTATGATCATGATCTCTTGTAGATTGTGGAGTTAATTATCATTATGATAGTATTGATGTGATCTATTCCTCCTACATAGTGTGAAGGTGACAAGTGTGCATGCTGTGTTAGTACTTGGTTTAGTCGTGTTGATCTTTCTTGCACTCTAAGGTTATTTAAATATGAACATTGAATTGTGGAGCTTGTTAACTCCGGCATTGAGGGTTCGTGTAATCCTACGCAATGTGTTCATCATCCAACAAGAGTGTAGAGTATGCATTTATCTATTCTCGTTATGTGATCAAAGTTGAGAGTGTCCACTAGTGAAAGTCTATTCCCTAGGCCTTGTTCCTAAATATCGCTATTGCTGCTTGTTTACTCGTTTTACTGCATTACTACCGCTACCATATTACCACCATCAACTACACGCCGACAAGCTATTTTCCGGCACCGTTGCTACTCGCTCATATTCATTCATACCACCCGTATTTCACTATCTCTTCGCCGAACTAGTGCACCTATTAGGTGTGTTGGGGACACAAGAGACTTCTTGCTTTGTGGTTGCGGGGTTGCATGAGAGGGATATCTTTGACCTCTTCCTCCCCGAGTTCGATAAACCTTGGGTGATCCACTTAAGGGAAACTTGCTGCTGTTCTACAAACCTCTGCTCTTGGAGGCCCAACACTGTCTACAAGAATAGAAGCACCCGTAGACATCAAGCACTTTTCTGGCGCCGTTGCCGGGGAGGAAAGGTAAAAAGGCACTCATACTCCGGTCCCGTGTAACGAGTACTTTTCTCGGCGCCATTGTGTGTGTGCTCGAAGCTATTTCCTTTAGATCCCGCAATTGCATCTTTTTGTTTCTTGTTTACACTAGTTTGGCATAATGGACAACAATGAGCTTCTTATTCTATTTCCCGATTTAAAACATGGATTGTTTGATGCGAAAATTAAAAAACCTATGGAATCTTATTTGCATGCCTGGTAGTAATATTAGTATGAACGCTTTGAACACCATTGTTGATAATAATGTAGAAAGTTCTAAGCTTGGGGAAGCTGGTTTTCATGATCTTTTTAGTCCCCCAAGCATTGAGGAGAAAATTTTCTTTGATGATACCTTGCCTCCTATTTATGATGATTATAATAGTGGTCTTTTGGTACAACCTACTATGGAGAGTGAATTTTATAATGATTATACTATGCCTCCTACACTTGATGAGAATAATAATGATAGCTACTTTGTTGAATTTGCTCCCACTACAACTAATAAAATTGATTATGCTTATGTGGAGAGTAATAATTTTATGCATGAGACTCATGATAAGAATGCTTTATGTGATAGTTATATTGTTGAGTTTGCTCATGTTGCTACTGAAAGTTATTATGAGAGAGGAAAATATGGTTGTAGAAATTTTCATGTTACTAAAACACCTCTCTATGTGCTGAAATTTTTGAAGCTACACTTGTTTTATCTTCCTATGCTTGTTACTTTGCTCTTCATGAACTTGTTTATTTACAAGATTCCTATGCATAGGAAGCATGTTAGACTTAAATGTGTTTTGAATTTGCCTTTTGATGCTCTCTTTTGCTTCAACTACTATTTCTTGCGAGTGCATCATTAAAACTGCCGAGCCCATCTTAACGGCTATAAAGAAAGAACTTCTTGGGAGATAACCCATGTGTTATTTTGCTACAGTACTTTGTTTTATATTTGTGTCTTGGAAGTTGTTTACTACTGTAGCAACCTCTCCTTATCTTATTTTATTGCATTGTTGTGCCAAGTAAAGTCGTTGATAGAAAGGTTGATACTAGATTTGGATTACTGCGCAGAAACAGATTTCTTTGCTGTCACGAATCTGGGTCTAATTCTCTGTAGGTAACTCAGAAAATTAATCCAATTTACGTGAGTGATCCTCAGATATGTACGCAACTTTCATTCAATTTGGGCATTTTCATTTGAGCAAGTCTGGTGGCCTAATAAAATCCATCTTTACGGACTGTTCTGTTTTGACAGATTCTGCCTTTTATTTCGCATTGCCTCTTTTGCTATGTTGGATGAATTTCTTTGATCCATTAATGTCCAGTAGCTTTATGCAATGTCCAGAAGTGTTAAGAATGATTGTGTCACCTCTGAACATGTTAATTTTTATTATGCACTAACCCTCTAATGAGTTGTTTCGAGTTTGGTGTGGGGGAAGTTTTCAAGGGTCAAGAGAGGAGGATGATATACTATGATCAAGAAGAGTGAAAGCTCTAAGCTTGGGGATGCCCCGGTGGTTCACCCCTGCATATTCTAAGAAGACTCAAGCGTCTAAGCTTGGGGATTCCCAAGGCATCCCCTTCTTCATCGACAACATTATCAGGTTCCTCCCCTGAAACTATATTTTTATTCCGTCACATCTTATGCACTTTGCTTGGAGCGTCGGTTTGTTTTTGTTTTTTTGTTTTGTTTGAATAAAATGGATCCTAGCATTCACTTTATGGGAGAGAGACACGCTCCGCTGTAGCATATGGACAAGTATGTCCTTAGGCTCTACTCATAGTATTCATGGCGAAGTTTCTTCTTCGTTAAATTGTTATATGGTTGGAATTGGAAAATACTACATGTAGTAACTCTAAAATGTCTTGGATAATTTGATACTTGGCAATTGTTGTGCTCATGTTTAAGCTCTTGCATCATATACTTTGCACCCATTAATGAAGAAACACTTAGAGCTTGCTAATTTGGTTTGCATATTTGGTTTCTCTAGAGTCTAGATAACATCTAGTATTGAGTTTTGAACAACAAGGAAGACGGTGTGGAGTCTTATAATGTTTACAATATGTCTTTTATGTGAGTTTTGCTGCACCGTTCATCCTTGTGTTTGTTTCAAATAACCTTGCTAGCCTAAACCTTGTATCGAGAGGGAATACTTCTCATGCATCCAAAATACTTGAGCCAACCACTATGCCATTTGTGTCCACCATACCTACCTACTACATGGTATTTATCCGCCATTCCAAAGTAAATTGCTTGAGTGCTACCTTTAAAATTCCATCATTCACCTTTGCAATATATAGCTCATGGGACAAATAGCTTAAAAACTATTGTGGTATTGAATATGTACTTATGCACTTTATCTCTTATTAAGTTGCTTGTTGTGCGATAACCATGTTTCGGGGACGCCATCAACTATTCTTTGTTGAATATCATGTGAGTTGCTATGCATGTCCGTCTTGTCTCGAAGTAAGAGAGATCTACCACCTTAATGGTTGGAGCATGCATATTGTTAGAGAAGAACATTGGGCCGCTAACTAAAGCCATGATTCATGGTGGAAGTTTCAGTTTTGGACATATATCCTCAATCTCATATGAGAATAATAATTGTTGTCACATGCTTATGCATTAAAGAGGAGTCCATTATCTCGTTGTCCATGTTGTCCCGGTATGGATGTCTAAGTTGAGAATAATCAAAAGCGAGAAATCCAAAATGCGAGCTTTCTCCTTAGACCTTTGTACAGGCGGCATGGAGGTACCCCATTGTGACACTTGGTTAAAACATGTGCATTGCAAAGATCCGGTAGTCCAAGCTAATTAGGACAAGGTGCGGGCACTATTAGTATACTATGCATGAGACTTGCAACTTGTAAGATATAACTTTCATAACTCATATGCTTTATTACTACCGTTGACAAAATTGTTTCATGTTTTCAAAATAAAAGCTCTAGCACAAATATAGCAATCGATGCTTTCCTCTTTGAAGGACCATTCTTTTTTTTACTTTTATGTTGAGTCAGTTCACCTATTTCTCTCCACCTCAAGAAGCAAACACTTGTGTGAACTGTGCATTGATTCTTACATACTTGCATATTGCATTTGTTATATTACTCTATGTTGACAACTATCCATGAGATATACATGTTACAAGTTGAAAGCAACCGCTGAAACTTAATCTTCCTTTGTGTTGCTTCAATACCCTTACTTTGATTTATTGCTTTATGAGTTAACTCTTATGCAAGACTTATTGATGCTTGTCTTTAAGTACTATTCATGAAAAGTCTTTGCTTTATGATTCAGTTGTTTACTCATGTCATTACCATTGTTTTGATCGCTGCATTCATTACATATGTTTACAATATGATCAAGTTTATGATGTCATGTCACTCCGTAAATTATCTTTGTTATCGTTTTACCCGCTCGGGACGAGCGTAACTAAGCTTGGGGATGCCGATACGTCTTCGACGTATCGATAATTTCTTATGTTCCATGCCACATTATTGATGTTATCTACATGTTTTATGCACACTTTATGTCATATTCGTGCATTTTCTCGGAACTAACCTATTAACAAGATGCCGAAGTGCCAGCTCTCGTTTTCTCGCTGTTTTTGGTTTCAGTAAATCCTAGTAACGAAATATTCTCGGAATCGGACGAAATCAAGACCCAGGTTCCTATTTTTCCCGGAACCATCCAGAACACCCGAGAGCCGCCGTAGGGAAGCCCCGGGGGCCCCACACCACACCCCGGCGCGGCCGGAGGGGGGCCGCGCCGCCCTATGGTGTGGTGGCCCCAGTGCCCCCTCCGAGGCTGCCCTTCCGCCTATTTAAAGCCTCCGTCGCGAAAACCCTATTACGAAGGACGAAACCCACGTAAACCTTCCGAGCCTCCGCCATTGCGAAGCCAAGATCCGGGGGACAGGAGTCTCCGTTCCGGCACGCCGCCGGAGCGGGGAAGTGCCCCCGGAAGGCTTCTCCATCGACATCGCTGCCATCTCCACCGCCATCTTCATCATCGCTGCTGCTCCCATGAGGAGGGAGTAGTTCTCCATCGAGGCTCGGGGCTGTACCGGTAGCTATGTGGTTCATCTCTCTCCTATGTGCTTCAATACAATAATCTCATGAGCTGCCTTACATGATTGAGATTCATATGATGATGCTTGTAATCTAGATGTCATTGTGCTAGTCAAGTGAGTTTTACTTATGTGATCTCCGGAGACTCCTTGTCCCACGTGTGTAAAGGTGACAAGTGTGTGCACCGTGTGGGTCTCTTAGGCTATATTTCACAGAATACTTACTCACCGTTATGAATGGCGTAGTGAAGTGCTTATTTATATCTCTTTATGATTGCAATGTGTTTTGTATCACAATTTATCTATGTGCTACTCTAGTGATGTTATTAAAGTAGTTTATTCCTCCCGCACGGTGTAATGGTGACAGTGTGTGCATCCGTGTTAGTACTTGGCATATGCTATGATCATGATCTCTTGTAGATTGTGGAGTTAATTATCATTATGATAGTATTGATGTGATCTATTCCTCCTACATAGTGTGAAGGTGAAAGTGTGCATGCTGTGTTAGTACTTGGTTTAGTCGTGTTGATCTTTCTTGCACTCTAAGGTTATTTAAATATGAACATTGAATTGTGGAGCTTGTTAACTCCGGCATTGAGGGTTCGTGTAATCCTACGCAATGTGTTCATCATCCAACAAGAGTGTAGAGTATGCATTTATCTATTCCGTTATGTGATCAAAGTTGAGAGTGTCCACTAGTGAAAGTCTATTCCCTAGGCCTTGTTCCTAAATACTGCTACTCGCTGCTTGTTTACTCGTTTCTATCGCGTTACTATCGCTACCATATTACCACCATCAACTACACGCCAGACAAGCTATTTTCTGGCACCGTTGCTACTGCTCATATTCATTCATACCACCTGTATTTCACTATCTCTTCGCCGAACTAGTGCACCTATTAGGTGTGTTGGGGACACAAGAGACTTCTTGCTTTGTGGTTGCAGGGTTGCATGAGAGAGATATCTTTGACCTCTTCCTCCCTGAGTTCGATAAACCTTGGGTGATCCACTTAAGGGAAACTTGCTGCTGTTCTACAAACCTCTGCTCTTGGAGGCCCAACACTGTCTACAAGAATAGAAGCACCCGTAGACATCAAAGCTTCGTGGAAAAATAGGCCCCTGGGCATTGATTTCGTCCAATTCCGAGAATATTTTCTTACTAGGATTTCTGAAACCAAAAACAGCAGAAAACAACAACTGGCTCTTCGGCATCTCGTCAATAGGTTAGTGCCGGAAAATGCCTAATAATGACATATAATGTGTATAAAACATGTGAGTATCATCATAAAAGTAGCATGGAACATAAGAAATTATAGATACGTTTGGGACGTATCAGGCATCCCCAAGCTTAGTTCCTACTCGCCCTCGAGTAGGTAAACGATAACAAAGATAATTTCTGAAGTGACATGCTATCATAATCTTGATTATACTATTGTAAAGCATATGAGATAAATGCAGCGATTCGAAGCAATGATGAAGATAATGAGTAAACTAATGAATCATATAACAAAGACTTTTCATGAATAATACTTTCAAGACAAGCATCAATAAGACTTGCATAAGAGTTACTCATAAAGCAATAAATTCGAAGTAAAAGCATTGAAGCAACACAAAGGAAGATAAAGTTTCAGCGGTAGCTTTCAACTTCAACATGTATATCTCATGGATAATTGTCAACACAAAGCAATATAACAAGTGCAATAAATAAACATGTAAGAATCAATGCTCACAGTTGACACAAGTGTTTGCTTCTAAGATAGAAAGAATAGGCAAACTGACTCAACAATAAAGTAAAAGATAGGCCCTTCGCAGAGGGAAGCATTGATTACTATATTTGTGCTAGAGCTTTTCATTTTGAAAACAAGAAACAATTTTGTCAACGGTAGTAATAAAGCATATGAGTTATGTATAAGACATCTTATAAGTTGCAAGCCTCATGCATAGTATACTAATAGTGCTCGCACCTTGTCCTAATTAGCTTGGATTAACACTCGATTATCATTGCATAGCATATGTTTCAACCAAGTGTCACAAAGGGGTACCTCTATGCCGCCCGTACAAAGGTCTAAGGAGAAAGCTCGCATTGGATTTCTCGCTTTTGATTATTCTCAACTTAGACATCCATACCGGGACAACATAGACAACGTGATAATGGACTCCTCTTTAATGCATAAGCATTTCAACAACAATTAATATTCTCATAAGAGATTGAGGATTAGCTGTCCACACCGAAACTTCCACCATGAATCATGGCTTTAGTTAGCGGCCCAATGTTCTTCTCTAACAAGTATGCATACTCAAACCATTTGATTGTGAGAACCGCCCTTACTTCGGACAAGACGAACATGAATAGCAACTCACATGATATTCAACAAAGGTAAAAGAGTTGATGGCGTCCCCGTAAAACATGGTTACCGCTCAACAAGCAACTTACTAAGAAATAAGACACATAAGTACATATTCTTCACCACGATAGTTTTTAAGCTATTTTATCCCATGAGCTATATATTGCAAAGGTAAAGAATAGAAATTTTAAAGGTAGCACTCAAGTAATTTACTTTGGAATGGCGGAAAAATACCATGTGGTGGGTAGGTATGGTGGACACAAATGGCATGGTTATTGGCTCAAGGATTTGGATGCACGAGAAGAATTCCTCTCAATACAAGGCTAGGCTAGCAAGGTTGTTTGAAGCAAACTCAAGTATAAAAGGTGCAGCAAAGCTCACATATGAACATATTGTAGCTATTATAAGACTTTACATTGTCTCCTTGTTGTTCAAACACCTCAACCGAGAAAATATCTAGACTCTAGAGATCAATCATGCAAACCAAATTTTAACAAGCTCTATGTAGTTATTCATTAATGAGTACAAGGTACATGATGCAAGAGCTTAAACAAGATCTATATGAGCACAACAATTGCCAAGTATCACATTATTCAAGACATTAAACCATTTACCACATGCGGCATTTTCCGTTTCTAACCATATAACAATGAATGAAGTAGTTTAAATTTCGCAATGAACATTAAAGATAAAGCTAAGAACATATGTGTTCATACGAAACAGCGGAGCGTGTCTCTCTCCCAAACAAAAGAATGCTAGGATCCGATTTATTCAAACAAAAACAAAAATAAAAACAAACAGACGCTCCAAGTAAAGCACATAAGATGTGACGGAATAAAAATATAGTTTCACTAGAGGAACCTGATAAGTTGTCGATGAAGAAGGGATGCCTTGGGCATCCCCAAGCTTAGACGCTTGAGTCTTCTTAAAATATGCAGGGATGAACCACGGGGGCATCCCCAAGCTTTGACTTTTCACTCTTCTTGATCATATTGTATCATCCTCCTCTCTTGACCCTTGAAAACTTCCTCCACACCAAACTCGAAACAAACTCATTAGAGGGTCAGTGCATAATTCATATATTCAGAGGTGACATAATCATTCTTAACACTTCTGGACATTGCACAAAGCTATTGAAAGTTAATGGAACAAAGAAATCCATCTAACATAGCAAAACAGGCAATGCGAAATAAAAGGCAGAATCTGTTAAAACAGAACAGTTCATAAAGACGAATTTTAAAGTGGCACCAGACTTGCTCAGATGAAAGTGCCCAAATTGAATGAAAGTTGCGTACATATCTGGGGATCACGCACGTAAATTGGCAGATTTTTTTGATTTTTCTACACGGACTACTGCCCAAATTTGTGACAGCAAGAAATCTGTTCCTGGGCAGTAATCCAAATCTAGTATTGGCTTTACTATCAAAGACTTTACTTGGCACAATAATGCATTAAAATAAAGATAAGGAGAGGTTGCTACAGTAATAAAAACTTCCAAGACTCAAATATAAAATAAAGGTGCAGAAGTAAAATAATGGGTTGTCTCCCATAAGCGCTTTTCTTTAACGCCTTTCAGCTAGGCGCAGAAAGTGTGTATCAAGTATTGTCAAGAGATGAAGCATCAACATTACCTCGGGCTTTATGCACACCCTTCTTATTCTTTTTCTCACTCCTTGGTTTAGGGAATACATGTCTACCTCCTGGCGTAGAGGTGAATTTTAGGGTGCCTTCTCCCACATTTATGACTGCCCCCAATAGTTTCAGCAGGGATCTTCCAAGTGTGATTTGTCCTGTTCCTACACATTCAATAACAAGATAATCAGTGGATACTGTTCTTCCAAGAATGGTTGTATGCACACCCTCGGCTATTCCCTTAGGAATTATAACAGAGTTATCAGTAAGAGTTATTCCTTCTCCCCCTTCAACGAGTCCCCAAAGTGTCAAAGATTCATAGATACTCTTAGGCATAAGGAAAAATTCAGACATAATATCGCAATGGGCATGAAAAGTTTCACCACCAATAACAACTTTAATAGTAGGGTCCCATTTTGAAGGTTCAGAGTTCACTAAAACTTGATCAAGACGGTTACGAACATAACTATAATTTTCTTTCAAGCAAGATGCACTTGTCTCAAGAGTGTTTAATCTACTATAAATGCTAATAAGAGCTGAATCAAAGTTATTAGCTGAACTATGTGATGCAACCAATTTTTTTATGGCATTAAAAGCTTGATCCCCATTGCAATGAAGGAAATCTCCTCCTACTATAGCATCCAAGGCATATCTATAGCGAATCATGAGACCAAAATAAAAATTACTAAGGAGCAAACTTAGAGTCATTTGGGGTTCAGCTTTACAATAAGAATCAAAAATTCTAGACCAAGCATCTTTAAAAATCTCCTCATCCCCTTGTTTAAACGTAAAGACTAATTCCTCAGGTGAAGAAGTAACAGGTACAGAACTAGACATGATAATAAAATAAACTAAATGCAAGTAACTAAATTTTTTTTTTGTGTTTTTAATATGGAGAACAAGACAGTAAATAAAGTAAAACTAGCAACTAATTATTTTGTGTTTTGATATAATGCAGCAAACAAAGCAGTAAATAAAGTAAAGCAAGACAAAAACAAAGTAAAGAGATTGGATGTGGAAGACTCCCCTTGCAGCGTGTCTTGATCTCCCCGGCAACGGCGCCAGAAAAAGTGCTTGATGCGTGCAGTCGACACGTCCGTTGGGAACCCCAAGAGGAAGGTGTGATGCGTACAGTAGCAAGTTTTCCCTCAGAAAGAAACCAAGGTTTATCGAACCAGGAGGAGCCAAGAAGCACGTTGAAGGTTGATGACGAAGGAGTGTAGTGCGGCGCAACACCAGGGATTCCGGCGCCAACGTGGAACATGCACAACACAATCACAGAACTTTGCCCCAACATAACAGCGAGGTTGTCAATCTCACCGGCTTGCTGTAACAAAGGATTTGATGTATAGTGTGGATGATGATGGTTGTTTGCGAAGAACAGTAAAGAACAATTGCATCAGTTTGTATTTCAGATGTAAAGAATAGGTCCGGGGTCCACAGATCACTAGCGGTGTCTCTCCCATAAGATAGCAGATGTTGGGTGAACAAATTACAGTTGGGCAATTGACAAATAAAGAAGGCATAACAATGCACATACATATATCATGATGAGTACTATGAGATTTAATCAGGGCATTACGACAAAGTACATAGACCGCTATCCAGCATGCATCTATGCCTAAAAAGTCCACCTTCAGGTTATCATCCGAACCCCCTCCAGTAGTAAGTTGTAAACCACAGACAATTGCATTAATTATGGTGCGTAATGTAATCAACACAAATATCCTTAGACAAAGCATCGACGTTTTATCCCTAGTGGCAACAGCACATCCACAACCTTAGAACTTTCTGTCACTGTCCCAGATTTAATGGAGGCATGAATCCACTATCGAGCATAAATACTCCCTCTTGGAGTCACAAGTATCAACTTGGCCAGAGCCTCTACTAGCAACGAAGTGCATGCAAGAACATAAATAACATATATGATAGATTGATTATCAACTTGACATAGTATTCAATATTCATCGGATCCCAACAAACACAACATGAAGGATTACAAATAGATGATCTTGATCATGATAGGCAGCTCACAAGATCTAACATGATAGCACAATGGGGAGAAGACGACCATCTAGCTACTGCTATGGAACCATAGTCCAGGGGTGAACTACTCACACATCGATCCGGAGGCGATCATGGCGATGAAGAGACCTCCGGGAAATGATTCCCCTCTCCGGCAGGGTGCCGGAGGCGATCTCCTGAATCCCCCGAGATGGGATTGGCGGCGGCAGCGTCTCTGGAAGGTTTTCCTTATCGTGGCTCTCGGTACTGGGGGTTTCGCGACGGAGGCTTTAAGTAGGCGGAAGGGCAGGTCAAGAGGCGCCACGGGGGCCCCACACAACAGGCCGGCGCGGCCAAGGCCTAGGCCGCGCCGCCCTAGTGTCTGGCCACCTCGTGGCCCCACTTCGTAAGTCCTCCGGTCTTCTGGAAGCTTCGTGGAAAAATAGGCCCCTGGGCGTTGATTTCGTCCAATTACGAGAATATTTCCTTACTAGGATTTCTGAAACCAAAAACTGCAGAAAACAGCAACTGGCTCTTCGGCATCTGGTCAATAGGTTAGTGCCGGAAAATGCATAATAATGACATATAATGTGTATACAACATGTGAGTATCATCATAAAAGTAGCATGGAACATAAGAAATTATAGATACGTTTGGGACGTATCAAGACACCACTAGTAAACTGTGGACCCCGGTCCATTCTTTTACATCTGAAATTCAATCTACTGCAAACTCTGTTCTCTACTGTTCTTCGCAAACAAACATCATTTTCCACACCATACGTTTAATCCTTTGTTTACAGCAAGCCGGTGAGATTGACAACCTCACTGTTAAGTTGGGGCAAAGTATTGTGATTGTGTTGTGCAGGTTCCACGTTGGCGCCGGAATCCCCGGTGTTGCGCCACACTACACTCGTCACCAACAACCTTCACGTGGCCCTTGACTCCTACTGGTTCGATAACCTTGGTTTCTTACTGAGGGAAAACTTGCTGCTGTACGCATCACACCTTCCTCTTGGGGTTCCCAACAGACGTGTGTCAACTACACGCCAGCATACTCCACCACCATCTGCTGGTCCTCCTCGGAGTTCATCTTTGATGGCCTCGACAGGGAAGACGCGCGACATTCAGTGTCACAATTGCTTGGGTTTTGGTCACATAGAAAGAGAATGCAGGACCAAACGTATGATGTTGGTGCGTGAAGACGGATAATATCATTCTGCAAGTGACTTTGATGGAGATACATTGGCTCTTATTGCTGCACGTGATAGAGACAATTCTGATTCTGAGAGAGAGATGGAGGTAATGGAAGCTGACACTGCTGATCAGTACAAGAGCTTAGTTGCACAACATGTGTTGAGTGTGCAATTGAGAAAATCTGAGCATGATCGACGCCACAATCTGTTTCAAACAAGAGGCATTGTAAAAGAGCGAGCTATACAGATCATCATTGATGGAGGGAGCCGCAATAATCTGGCTAGCGTTGACATGGTGGAGAAGTCTCTACCCACAAGACAACGCACACATCCATATTACATTCAATGGTTTGAGAGCTCTCGGAAGCTCAAGGTAACAAGAACTACACGTGTGCATTTTACTATTGGTACATATTCTGATTTTGTTGATTGTGATGTTGTACCTATGCAAGCTTGTTCTTTGTTACTTGGTAGACCTTGGCAATTTGATAGAGAATCTGTTCATAATGGTAAAACTAATCAATATTCTCTTATGCATGATGAAAATAAAATTGGTCTCAAACCTATGACTCATGAACAAATATTAAAAGATGATCTTGCTAGAGCTAGTAGAGTAAAAAACGAGGAGAAACATAAGAGTGAAAATCAGATTGTTCCTGCAGACTTTGTGCCACATAAGACTAATACTAAATCTGATTCGAACCATGCTACTGAAATTCGTTTGAAAAATCCTTGTTTGCTTGCTAGCAAATCTGATATTGCTGAACTTGATGTGAACACTACTCAATGCTATGCTATTATTTGCAAACAAGTTCTATTTGAGGATATGCCTCCTTCTTTGCCACCTGCGGTTGCTAACCTTTTGCAGGAATTCATTGATGTGTTCCCCCAGGATGTTCCACCTGGACTACCACCTATTCGTGGTATCAAACATCAGATTGACTTGATTCCAGGAGCTTCGCTGCCCAACCGTGCGCCATATCGTACCAATCCTGAAGAGACCAAAGAGATTCAGCGACAAATTCAGGTTTTACAAGATAAAGATTACATTCGTGAGTCTCTTAGTCCATGTGATGTTCCTATTATTTTGGTACCAAAGAAAGATGGTTCTTCGCGCATCTGTACAAATTGTAGAGCTATTAATAATATTACCATTCGATATCGTCATCCTATTCCTCGTTTAGATGATATGCTTGATGAGTTCAATGGTTCTATTATGTTCTCTAAAGTTGATTTGCGTAGTGGTTACCACCAGATTCGTATGCAATTAGGAGATAAATGGAAATCAGCATTTAAAACTAAGTGCGGTTTATATGATTGGTTAGTAATGCATTTTGGATTAACTAATGCTCCTGGTACTTTCATGAGACTAATGAACGAAGTTTTACGTGCTTTTATTGGATGATTTGTGGTGGTATACTTTGATGATATTCTGATTTATAGCAAATCTTTGGAGGATCATTTGGATCATTTACGTGTTGTTTTCAATGCTTTACGTGATGCAAGTTTGTATGGTAATCTTGAGAACTGCACCTTTTGCACCAATCGAGTTGCGTTTCTTGGCTATGTTGTTACTGCGTAGGGTATTGAAGTTGATCCAGCCAAGATTGAGGAAATTGAGAGTTGGCCGCAGCCAAAGACTGTCACGCAAGTGAGGAGTTTTCTTGGCCTCGCTGGGTTCTATAGGCGCTTTCTGAAAGATTTTGGATCCATTGCTGCGCCGCTGAATGGGCTTACTAAGAAGGATGTGCCCTTTGTGTGGGGCGATGCACAACAAGAAGCCTTCATGATATTGAAAGATAAGTTAACACATGCTCCATTACTCCAACTTCCTGATTTCAATAAGACTTTTGAGCTTGAATGTGATGCTAGTGGAATTGGTTTGGAAGGTGTATTATTACAAGAGGGCAAACCTTATGCATATTTCAGTGAGAAATTGAGTGTGCCTAGTCTGAACTATTCTACTTATGATAAAGAATTATATGCGCTGGTTCAAACAGTAGAAACTTGGCAACATTATTTATGGACTAAAGAATTTGTTATACATTCTGATCATGAATCTTTGAAGCATATTCGTAGTCAAGCTAAGTTGAATCGTCGCCATGCAAAGTGGGTTGAATTTATTGAGTCTTTTCCTTATGTTATCAAACGCAAGAAGGGTAAATATAATGTTATTGCTGATGCTTTGTCGCGTCGTTATACTATGCTATCTCAACTTGACATCAAGATTTTTGGATTAGAAATTATAAAGGAACAATACTTGCATGATGCTGATTTTAAAGATGTGTTGCTGAATTGTAGAGATGGTAGAACATGGAACAAATTCGTCCTCAATGATGGATTTGTGTTCCGTGCTAATAAGTTATGCATCCCAGATAGTTCCATTCGTCTTTTGTTGTTGCAGGAGGCGCATGGAGGAGGATTGATGGGTCACTTTGGTGTGAAGAAGACGGAGGATGTACTTCTGCACACTTCTTTTGGCCACGTATGCGTCGAGATGTTGAGAGATTTGGGGCACGCTGCACTACATGTCAAAAAGCTAAGTCTCGACTTAATCCACATGGTTTATATATGCCTCTTCCTGTTCCTAGTGTACCTTGGGAGGATATTTCTATGGATTTCGTTTTGGGATTGCCTCGTACACAGAAGGGGAGGGATAATATCTTTTTTGTTGTGGATCGGTTTTCTAAGATGGCACACTTTATTCCATGTCACAAGACCGATGATGCTAGACATGTTGCTGATTTGTTCTTTCGCGAAATTGTTCGTTTACATGGTGTGCCAAATACTATTGTTTCTGATCGTGATACTAAGTTTGTTAGCCACTTTTGGAGATGTTTATGGGCTAAGTTGGGGACTAAATTGTTGTTTAGTACTACATGTTATCCCCAAACTGATGGACAAACTGAAGTAGTAAATAGATCTTTATCTACTATGTTGCGGGCTGTTTTGAAGAAGAACTTAAAATTGTGGGAAGAATGTTTACCTCATATTGAATTTGCTTACAATCGTTTGCTGCATTCTACCACTAAGATGTGCCCTTTTGAGATTGTGTATGGTTTTGTTCCACGTGCACCTATTGATTTATTGCCTTTATCATCTTTGGTGCAAAATAATTTGGATGCTACTCAACATTCTAAATTGATACTACAATTTCATGAGACTACTAAGACAACATAGAACACATGAATGCTAAGTATAAAATTGCTGGGGATAGAGGAAGAAAGCATGTTATGTTTGATGTTGGTGATCTTGTTTGGTTGCATTTGTGTAAAGATCGTTTTCCTGAATTCCACAAGTCTAAGCTAATGCCACGTCCCGCTGGTCCTTTTAAGGTGTTAGAGAAAATAAATGATAATTCATATAAACTTGAGCTTCCTACAAAATTGGGTCCGGTTAGTCCTGCATTTAACATTGCAGATTTGAAGTCTTACTTTGGTGAAGAAGATGAGCTTGCGTCGAGAACGACTTCAATTCAAGAAGGGGAGCATGACGAGGACATCCCATCTATTGATACAACCGCTGTACCTACAGCCACACAAATACAAGGACCAATCACTCGAGCTCGTGCCAAACAACTTAACTATTAGGTACTTTCGTTTCTTAGAACTATTCCTCACATACATGAGAATATGATGCTGCCTAAATCAGATATGTTTGTTACTCTTAAGAATGATGGACCTAGCATGGATGAGAAGGGAAAGCATTGGAGCATGATCACACATGGAGGAGATGGCAGCAAACATGTGAGGATTGAAGAGGATGCTGCGAGTGGAGATTTCGGAACTTTGAAGCCACCATAATTGGAGATGAAGACATGGACGAAATATAGAGTTTTTCACTTCATAATTTCATCCATATGAGTACATGGTACTGCGACACCATTAGTTTTGGGCCAGGCCCATGTAATTTTCGCAGGAATTAAGTCAGCCCCCGTTTAGAGTCCGTATTGAAGGAGGAAAGGCCTTCTAGGGTTTGGTTCGACCACCATATGCATGGCTGGCCGAAACCCCACCTTTTTCGTCCTTTAAATACCCCCATAGCCATCACGTTTAGACTCGGATTTTGATTAGATTAAAAGTTAGCCATTGCAGCAACTCTCGTGTACTTCTTTTGAGGCCAATGCCCAGAACAAGACCGAATATTCGGAATCCCACCATATTCAATAAAGCTTTCATCTTTCATCCATAATATTCTGATTGCAATATTAGTTCTTACTTGTTTTCTCGATTTCAGGTAGGAATTAAGACCCTCGCTGGTCATACTGATCATGCATTCATAAGATCAGTAACTCCCGGAGATTGTCCTAGCGATTACATTGGCGCACGAGAGCTTTGCACGTGTAGTTCGATCGTCAAGCATGAACTCCACCAACAAATTGAAGCTATCTTCATCTCATCGAAAGATCGAACACATTTGCCCTATCACATTTTGAGAGAAATCATGTAGTAGTAGAGAAAATACTAAACGGAACCTGGGTGCGCGCAAACCCAACTATGAAAAATTCAAAATAACGCTATTTCAATTTTCAAAAAATTAAAATAAAATTTTGCATGTACATATTATGTTGATAAGTTTTCACGAAAAAATACGATTGTATGTAACCTCCACAAAAATGAGAAAATAGAAATTTCTATTCGTGTGAATTGTACAAATCTAAACATTATAGTGTCACTAGTTGTCTGCCCGTGCGTTGCTACGGATGTCATATTACTTATTTATTCAATTATATGAACAATTAACCATACATCACATCTGAATTCTGAGTGCACCTACTGTAACGGTCCTGGGTAGTACCCCTATTAGATTTGGTTGTTGTTTTTCTTTTATACATCATCATGCATCATGCATCATATCATCCATGTTTGTTCTTACAAAATAAAATTATTTTTATAAACCTTAAATTCTTTTTGTTTTGTTTTCCTCTCATATGGTTTCTATATAAACCTCCTTTATATATTTTCATTTAACAAAACTATAAAACCAAAACTATAAAAATATAAACTATTTCAAATGTTTCAAATTCTAATTAAACTCTGCTGTTTGGGTTTAATTTGAAAAGGATTTATGAACCAGTTTTAAAATTAAAGAGAAAAAGGTTTTCAAAATAAAAATCTAACCCCTCTCCCTGGGCCACTCTCTCTTCTTGGCCCATTTTTCTTCCTCTCTCCCTTCTAACCCGGCGGCCCACCTCCCCTCTCTCCTTTCGGCCCACCTCTTTCTCCCTTGGCAGCCCACCGTCCATCCCGTACCCCTTCGATCCTCTTTTCTTTTCGTCCTTGTCTTCTTCCCTCCTCACGCAGGCAACATGAGCAGCGTGGTCCTCCCTTCCACACCTGCTCCCTTTCTCCCTCCTTAAAGCCTCTCCCTGGGAATCCTAGCGCCCATCCCCCTCTCCTTCTCCCTCTCATGCGCCGCCACCTACCTTTCCTCTGGAGATTTCTTCTTCTCTGTAAGCAACTAAGGAGAAACCCCACAGCACCTCCTCCACCTCGCCATGGCGCCGCCTCTGCAGACCATCCCCTGCCGTTCCGAGGGCACCGGCGGATGCGCCTCATCGTCCTCTTCATCCTCATGCGAGGAATCGAATCGAAACCTCTCCAATCTCCCGCAAAGTCGCCGATTCCGTCCTCTTGCTGGCGGCGTCTTCTTCAAAATCCGGCGCCGTTCGACCTCCCCTAGCCCGTCCGAGCTCACCAACGTGTTCCTGGTGAGAAACCGCGTCTCCCAGACCCCTCGTTCTTCTCCTTTCTTCTCCTGGACGCGCCGCCGGTGTTGACCGTCGTTCTTCTCCGCAGGCGCACGTCGTCGGCGCAGCTCTGGTGGCTCCTTGGTGCCGGCTTCGCTACTCCCATGTTCCCCGCGTCGAGGCACATCCCCGACGCCACCTTCCCCGTCCCGGTTCGCCCAGAATCGCCTGATCGATTCGTCCCTGACCTCCATCTCCGCCATGGATGAACGTGTCCAATTGGTGTGTGCGTTTGCTGTGTCTTTTACCAGTGCTTCTCTTCTTGGACAGCAACATCGAACCAACCCAGTGGCTGGCTCCCTTGTCCTCAACTTGATCAACCAAGGTTCAAATCCCCACAACATCAGATCCACCTTTTGTTTTGTCATCTAATCTCTGAATCCTGGAGCAGATGGTTCGTTCTCAGCGTGTTCAACCAAGAGGTGCTGGGTTCAATCCCTGCCAAGCCCAACCATTTTTTCCTTTTCCATCTGTGGCTGGACCGGCCTGGTCGTCCCAGAGTCAGCCCGTCGCCGGCGTGCGGCATGCAGCTTCCACCACCCAATCGGTACAGATCCGGCCCGTGATAGCCCATCCGCCTATCTGTTTTCGATTCTTTATACAAATCTTATACAATACATATCTTTCAAACCGTTCATCGAAATGCAAAGTGTTTTATATGAAAGTTGACCATAAAAATGTGCTGAACATGAATATGCCATTCATATGCCTGTTTGCATATCGCATCATGACGCACGATGATAGTTATGCATGTTCACCTAACATATATGCGGAGTATTTTGGACACCGAATAAGGTTTCCCCACTCCGTTTAATATTGAATTAGCTCACTCTTGCCATGCTATTCAACACTTAACTTTGACGGTAGATATGCAACTCCAACCTAATTTGTTTGTCCGGGGTTCCGACTCCGATTAAATTGGATAAGTGCATCGCATCATATCTGCCATGTCATGCATATCTTATCATGATCATGCTGATTCTTCTTTAACCGTAGTAGTATGATTTGCATCCGTTGTTTGTCCAGCATTTGCTTCTTCCCGGATAGGATCACGAAGTGGTGTTGTGAGATACGACGAGTTCTTCGACAAGTTCTTCTGCAGCGTTCCACAGGCGAGCCCTCCCTCTTCACCTATTTTTTATTTTGCTCTCCCTCGCACTGCTATACATAGGTTGCGCTTCTTTATCGAGTCACGTGTCCTATTCCACTTGTTTACCATAATAATCCTATATGTATCATTCCTTACCCATAGCCGTTGCTTGATGTTTGAGCCTTGCGAGTCGTAGGCGTGTTTAGGCTCTGTTGTTATCTCGATCTGTTATCGGGATATGTTGGGTTATTGGGAGGTTATCACATGCTATATCAGTTGTTGGAGATACACATGCTTTACTTATTTGTTAACAACTAAAATTGTAAGCAGAGGCATCTGTGAGCCCCTTTGCGATAGCATCAGAACTTTGACTCGCTAATGTCCCCTAGAACCCGAGTTCTTGTTATCTGTTCCGAGATTGAGCGCTCTACCCATGCGTGGGGATTCAATGGGACCCCCCTCACCCATTACCTTTTCTCAAGTCAGTTGAAAAGGGGTCCACAACCTTGGTTTTATTTGGCGCATGCATGTTTATATACTGTTGTCTTCGGGTGTTTACTTCCTGTTGCCTTCGAGTGTGAAAGGATCGTATGCCGCACCTAGAGGGGGAGGGTGAATAGGTGCTAACCAATTTTTAGTTCTTTTTCAATTTAGGCTTGACACAAAGGTAAATTCTCTAGAGATGCAACTAAGTGAATTTATCTATATGACAAGGTAACCAACCTAGCAATATATAGCTACGCAATACATAGGATATAGAATAGGATAGAGGTAACCGAGAGTGGAGCACGCGGAGACACGAAGATGATTCCCGTAGTTCCCTTCCTTTGCAAGAAGGTACGTCTACGTTTGGAGGAGTGTGGTTGCTACGAAAGCCAAACCAACAGCCACGAAGGCTTCACTCAGATCTCCTATGGGCAACGCCACGAAGGCCTAGCCCACTTCCACTAAGGGATTTCCTCGAGGCGGAAACCGGGCCTTTATAAGGTTCTTGGGGCACACATCCACAACCGAATTGGAGGCTCCCAAATCTGTAACAATACAACAATCAACAACAACAACACATCAACAACAATCAACTAGGGAACCAAAAGGAACACTAGCAAGAGGGCCCTCAAACAAATGAGGGGGAAATGAAAATCGCTTCGGTGAGGATGTAGATCGGTGTCTTCTCCTTCGAATCTCCAAAGATCAAGAGCTTTGGTTGGGGGAGAAAGGAGATCTTGCAAATCTTGTGTTCTTGAGGTGGCTCTAATGGTGGTGAAGACTTGGCAGATTTTTGTGCAATGATTGAGCAAGGAGCAAGGTAGAAGAAGGGGGTATAAATACCCCCTTCCAATTTCCAGCCGTTGGGGCTTCCGGGGGGCCGGATAATCCGGCCTAAGTAAGGGCCGGATAATCCCCCCCCCCGGAAAATCCGGCACCGGGGAAAATCCAGCCAAATATCCGGCCAAAAGTCCGGCCCCTGTCCAGAGCTGCTTTTCCTTAGGTCCTTAGCCGATTTCGAGGGGCCCGGATATTTTGGAAATATCCGGCCCGGAATATCCGGTCTTGTGGCAAATCCGGGCAAATATCCGGGCAAATCTCCGGCCCATGACCAGGGTATACTGAGCCTCAAAACCTCAAGTCCTTAGCCGAAAACTAGGGGCCGGATATTTTGGAAATATCCGGCCCGGATTATCCGGCCTGGTGATCCTGTTACAGCTTCTTTTTGACACGACTTACAACATCCACCACACATATATATGTATCTATATAATCCCTGTACCACTTAAACAAACATTAGTGTATCACATACATTGACATCAAACACACAAAACATAATTGTTATCACCAGAATTTAACCGAGTCTGGGGATGGGCCGTGATTAAATGGGCTTAGAAGATATACATGGAAGATATTCCCGAACCGGCCTTGTACAAGAAGTTTGGGCAAGATTGCCCGTGTATCTGTAAATATAGAAGGATACGTGTCGGTTAGAATTAAGAGATAGAGTTTAGCTCGTACACGGTTGGGTTTATTCCCAAGTTAGAAAGTCTACGGACTATAAATATGTATCTAGGGTTATTGAGAAGGAGGACGATCACGTTCACAACAAATCAATCTAGGCGCATCGCCACCCCTTGTTTCGAGGGTTTCTCCCGGGTAAGCAACATGCCTAGATCGCATCTTGCGATCTAGGCAGCATCAGTTTATTCGTTTTTGGTGTTGCTCGTGCTGAAGCCTTTTTGATGGCGAGCAACACCCCTATCTTAGGTGTTTTGGGGTTGATCACAATGCTTTCACGATGCACTTGTTTAGCTACGCTACCCCTCGATATCTAGCTGCCCTTACACCTATTTTAGGTGTAGGGGCAGCATCTTGCTTGTTCATTTTTGAGTAGATCTAATCCGTTATAGTTGCTCCTTGTTCTTCAAGGATTGGTTTGATATCCGTATGGTTAGGCCTTATAAACGGGTTGAAGGATCCGGTAGTGCGTAAGGTGTGGTTTACTAAGCTCTAGAGGGATTGTTCCGGGGATCAACTTCACGTTGGTTTTTAGGCCTTTTTAGTGCTGGTTTTCTATCATCTTACGTATCTGTTAGGCTCAATTACGCATAGGATGTTCCGATTATACGGTGAAAACCCTAGACTATCGTAGATTAGCTTAGCTTGATATTGATAAAGCATGAGCCCCATGTCCTTATAAATCTAACATGAACCATGGGGCAATCGGCTCTTTGAGCCGATCCACAGAACAACTTAAGAGCCGATCGGGGCTCGTATTTAATGTTTACGTGTTTGCCATGCAGGAAACTAGTCGAAGCAAACCATCACCTTCCCGACCAGGTATAGGTCGGGTGGCACGCCCTCGTAAGAACCGGGACGCGTGTGCCGGAAGGCATTGCGGGCCGTCGCCCGAGGGACCGGGGTCGGCCGCAATCCCGGGAGCCTCCCGGCTCTACTGTGTTGCCCGTCGCTGCTCGCCGGTGGGTTTCTGACCGCAACACATTCTGGCACGCCCGGTGGGACACTCTGCAACAACATCGACGTCTGCAACAACCATGTCAAAAGCTGCGGAAGAGGTGGTTGGCGAACCAGTCACGTACGCAGATCTGCCAGAAGAGCAGAAGAAGAAGTATGATGAGATGAAAGACATCTTGGAAGCCGATCTCATCGGCTCTTTCGTGAGGACCCGTGCACATGGCGTAAGGTGGAAGGGGTTCTCCCCTGAAGGTGTTCTTGACGGAGTGGACCTGTCTACCCCTTCGGAGGAACGTACCAGAGCTCTCGTCGGGGAAATCAATTACATGGCGGCTCATTCTCTACACCGCTATTCCGAGAGCCTGGTGAATACTCTCGAGCGCGTCGCGGTCCGTGTGGTGCAGGAAATCATGAAGCATCGGTACTCCCCGTCAGGACCTACCCTAGGGACTCACCAGGGAGAAGTACCGCTCCAGATCAGGCCGCCGCTACCATTCGCACTTGCAGCACCAGAGCCGCCGGGTTCACCGGCGTACGTCGTCTACAAGGTTGGAGGCGATCCTAGTGATTGCCAGTTCCTATATGAGCCGCCTAAGGAGATCCCACATGGATACGTGTGCACATTCGTGCCGGACTGCAATGCCTTGGCGCGCACAGGCCAAATCGCACCAACGGGGATTTCTGGAGTAGATGCTGATAAACAAGCATGGCTGGCTAAATATGCTACTGGAACGAGTCATGAAGGCTCGGTCCCTACAGCTAATACCACGGAGCAGATCAGCACTATCTTGAGAGACCAATTCGGCATCCTGCCGAAGAGGAAGACAATCGGCTATTCCAAGCCGTACCCTGACGAGTATGACCTGATCCCGCTGCCACCCAAGTATCGGCTCCCTGAATTCTCAAAATTCAATGGAGCGGAAGGATCTAGCTCAATAGAGCACGTAAGCCGATATTTGGCGCAGGCTGGGCATGATTTCAGCGTCGGACCGATTACGTGTGAGGTTTTTCGCACAATCTCTCACGGGATCAGCCTTTGGATGGTACACGTCGTTGCCACCAAACTCGGTCCGGACGTGGAAGCAAATGGAGGAGCGGTTTCACGTGCAATATCACTCGAAGCTACCGAGGCCGGTATTGCCGATCCGACACGGGTGCGGCGAAGCGGGGAGAAACGAGTATCGAATACATCCAACGTTTCGGGATCGTCGGGAACCGATGTTATTCGGTTCGTTTATCCGAGAAGGAAGCAATCGATGCGGCGATCTTGGGCCTCGCAACGCCGATCAAGGATCTAACTTCCCAAGCGAGTACAGTTCATTGTCGCACATGGTACAGAAACTCACATCGTATGAGCAGCGGCACCCTGAATTGTACCAAGACAAGTTCAAGCGTCCGGTAGGCCTCGTTGAGATGGAAGAAGCTGAAGATCCGGCACCAGACCTAGAGGTGGCTGTAGCTGAGTGGACTCGGGGGGCAAACCCCGTGTCCTGCAAATGGGTAAAACCACAAGGGCCTGCAAAAGGGTTTGACTTCGATTTGAGCAAAGCTGAGCAGATTTTCGATCTATTGCTTAAGGAAAAACAGCTGAAGTTACCCGAAGGCCATAAAATCCCTACAGCACAAGAACTGAACGGGAGGCCGTACTGCAAATGGTATCACTCGTTCACCCATACCACCAATGACTGCAAGGTGTTTCTTCAGCAGATCCAAATGGCGATAGAACAAGGCCGATTGCTCTTCGAACAGTTTGCCATGAAAGTGGACACACATCCGTTCCCTGGCGTCAACATGGTGGAACCTAACCACTCCGCGAGGCGTCGACTGGATTTCTCATTCGATGTTAACATGGCAGGGCCTGAGCGCCACCATGGCAAGGATAAAGAGGAAAGCAGTCACTCCCGCAACAAGGAAAAGGAGGAGGCCGATCCACGCGACCGGCCCGATATGATGACAAGCGGTACCTCACCAAGGAACAAGTGAGAAGCGTGCGATACCAAAAACCACTTTCTACGCGCCTCCTCAACAAATATGAATATCAGTATGACCGACGTCGGCAGTACGACAGAAACGACGAGAGATACAATCGGTCCGATGAAGACAAAGGAAGGTACCGTTGGCATGATAGAGGCGACGAAGGACGTGAGCACCGTGCTAAGGAGAGGTCAAGGGAGCAGGAAGACATGGATAGACACTGGGACTGTCCCTTCTTTAAACACTGCTGGGACTCAGGGATGAGCCGATTGCCTACAATCGACAACTGCCCAGAGTGTAGACGCCGGAAGAAGGATGCAGGAGACGTTTCAGTTTTCAAGCGTCTAGGGCCTCTCCCGCCACAGAACAAACGTGCTGAGTCCTCTCAAGATGAAGACTTTGAGGAGTCAGAAGATGAAGAAGAGGATAGGTACCACCGTCCAAGGTGGTGCCCCGATGGACTCAGCCAATCCCAAAAGCGTAGGGTTCAGCGGCTACGCAGCTTGGAACAAGCCGAAGCGCGATACTTGCACACGTTGAGGAAAGCGCGGCCCGATCTGGCCGTGAAAATTCAGCAGACTTTGGACGAAGAGACTCGTCCACCAAAGAAAGTTTGGCGTCCCAAGCAAGAAAAAGCCGATGTGGTACATCGGCTGGCACAAACATGGTGTTCTTCCTTCCATCGAGTTTCGTGCCCCGGGAGCGAAGAAGTGCCGATAGCACAGTTTGACTGCGGTCCACAGCCCGTCATCTTTGAAAAACCACGGGAGAAGGGCTACAAACACATGAAGGCCCTATACCTCAAAGGTTATATCAATGGGCAGCCCGTCGGCAGGATGTTGGTTGACACGGGAGCATCGGTCAATATAATGCCATACTCCATGCTACGACGTTTAGGACGCTCTAGTGCCGATCTGATCAAGACCAACGTCACACTAAACGACTTCAACGGCCAAGCATCAGGGACGCAAGGTGTCCTGAACGTGGAGCTAACCATAGGCCGAAAGACGATCCCAACGACATTCTTCATCGTCGACAGCAAGAGCACCTACGCTGCCCTGCTAGGAAGGGATTGGATTCACGCTAACTGCTGCATTCCATCTACAATGCACCAATGCCTGATACAGTGGGATGGAGACGAAGTGGAAGTCATGCATGCAGATGATTCGATCAATGTCTCAATAGCAGGCATGAACATTTGGGACTCAGAAGACCAAGAGCCGCTCTCTGGAATCAGTTTGGACGGCTGTGATCACATCGAGGTGACAAAAAACGGGGTGAGGCTGGTCTTATCCACCGGCCTGATAGAGTAACAAGAGCAACATCCATCGACATACGTGGCAAGGCTGATCCATGCGATCGGCCCCAAAAAATAAAAAGCAAGGATCTCACTTTAAACATGTCACGTAGTCGTGGTAGGGAGGCTTCCTCCTGTAAGGGAGCACATACAAGTTGTAAACCTTCATTGAGCAACTCAATCAACATGGAGGCCGATTCCAGCAATCGGCCAAAATTATCCTCGCCATACGTTCTGCCTGTGTTCAACATCGATCTAACGGGCGACGGAAAGCTGGGATATGGGTTTACGTCAGCTGATGAGCTAGAAGAGATCTACATTGGTCCGTGGGATAAGCTACGACCAACATGCATCAGCAAGAGCCGATATCTTCAATCACTTGAAAGATTCGGCTCGGGGGGCACATAATATGGAATAATGGACGATAACATATGTAGACCGATGCATGAAATCGGCCAGTAAAAAAAAATTTAGTGTACAGCCGATGCGCAGACATCGACTTTAGAACTAGGGAACAAAGCCGATGCACAGCCATCGACTCTGGAGTACAAACTTGTACAAACTTGTTTCTCAGATTACACAGGGAGACTCTACTGAAGGAACATCTCAAGGGCGTGGAGGGCATCAACACGAACACGATCCACCTCGGCGATCTCGGCCTCATCATCTTCGACTCTGCCTGCTACCAGCTGCTTGTTCAAGGCGCGGATTTCGGCCAGATCAGTCTTCAGTTCAGCTTTGAGACCTTCTGCTTCCTCGAGGGAGTGGGCGATAAGAGCTTCCTTGGCTTCAATGAGCTGTTTTGTTGCCCGAACCTTCTCTTCAAGGGCCTCCAATTCTTTGCGCAAGGTCGCCAGTTCAGCCGTGCAGTCAGATGTGTCAGTTTTGGCGTCCAAGGCAGCCTTTTTCTCATTAAGCCGTTGGCATTTGTCTGCAATATCGGCTTTCAACGGAAGCTGGGCGTGGCGCAGGTCGATTCTCTGACGAGCCGATGCCACTCTTGACCTGTAGGCAGACAGAGTTACGACTGGCCAAAGTTTCACCTGCAGCGTCACCGGAAGATGAGGCTGGATATCTTCCAGAATGCTCTTCACTGCCTCGGAGTCTTCAACCAATGTCTCGATGGAGGAGGAGAGCAGGGCCTTGAGATGCTGGAGTTGACCATGTGTAGTGCTGGGTCCTGGCTCTTCGCTCGTTTTAGCAATAGCCGGCTCGATGGATTCAGGGTCAAATGTTAGCAGGCTGGAAAGGTCATAACCCTGACAGACAACAAGAAAACGTCAGGAGACAGCAAAGGAGTAAGGTAGAGCTAAAGGGAAGGATCGTACCTCTCGTAAGACCAGAGGAACAGCCGATGAAGAGGTGATCGGCTCTGGTGTTTCTGCTGTCGGTTTGGCCAAGCTGGCCACCTTGTCAGCTACACTCTTAGAAGTTGCTAGGTCCAGGGTGGCGGATGGCATTGGTACCTCCTCAACTTCCCCACTAGAGGTGTCATCAGTCTGCAAAGGGAATGGTTAGCCGACAAGAACAACAATGGGTCAGCATGAAATATGAGCCAGGGAGAGTATGGAGGAGATTACGTTCGAGATCTCCTGGTTTGATGAAGAGGCTTGCGGTTCCTTGCGGGCTCTTTTGATACATCGGCTCTTTGTGCGACTGCCCTGCCCTGCTTTGATGGGAATTTGGGAGACAGCAGGTTCAGGGGCTGACCTTTTCTTGGAAGCCGACGGTGGCAAGTCTGGCTGGCTCTGCATGGTGGTTTTCCCAGAGTTACCCAAGCTCGAGTCCCTTCGACTGGACTGGGTGTCCTCACTGGAGTTTTCTTCAGTGGAGGTCTGTAAAAGAAGTATAAGTATGCTGCAGAAGCCTAGAAGGATGAATGAAATCAGCCAAAGCACGGGTCAACTTACGTGCGAACTTTCTTGAGCCGGAGTAGGGCTTTGGCGCTTCAGAGTCTTCCTGGCAGCTACTTTCCTCACTGTTGTTCTCGCCTTGACTGAGGCTCGGGGGGCAGCTGACCTGGAAGACACTCTGCTCTTGGAAGCCGATGTTGGTGTCATCGGCTGGCTCTGCATCACAACCATTTTCAAAGATGGTGAGTTTTTGCAGAAGAGGACCACCGGAGCTGGTGGGAGAAATCTGAAAAGGGAGCCGTCATCATCTACAGGATCTGGACCGTCTTGTTGCTGCAAGGAGGCAAAGCAATGTTATAAAAGGAAATCATTGCAAGCCACTTCAAAATAAATTGTGAGTAGTGGTACCTGTTCTGCAGGGATGTCATATTCAGCATCAAGTTGTTTCAGCAATGGTCCCAGAGCTCTCCTGAAGGCATGAGTCTTCCACATTGACCACCAAGTCTCAAAACCATCGGTTGATGAGGTAAAAGAGAGGTTGTGAGGAATTGGGGCGGCTAGAGCGTCAAAGAAGGAATAACACCTTTGACTGGTGAGGACATCAGGTAGATCAGCTCTGCTCTCTGTTAGGTGGTGCAGAAAGAAGTGAGGAGATACCTGTCCAAGACCAAGTTGCCGGGCTGCCACGACCGGCTGATAAGACTCATAACCAGGTTTGATGATCCTGTTTGAGGTGCTCATGCCAACGGGAAGGAAGCAGGGACGGATCATGATGGAATACAACTGCCGAGTGTCAGCATCATCGGCAAAATTATCTAACCTGAAGGAGACTGGATTTTCAAAATTTTCAGACTCCGTATAAGGAAAGAAGAGAGGGTCGTCCAGGCCTTGGTAGAAAGTTCTGAACCACTCTAATGCTCCCTTAGAGGTCAGTTTGCTGCCTGGGAGGCTATATAGAGCTTGGCCGTAGCTAGTGCATCGGATCTGCCTCCCGTTGGTATCTGGGAAGGTGCAAGTGGCCAAGGGTGGAAGGTTTGGGATCTGGTTTTGGAAGTACAAGTCGAGCCCGGAGCTGAATAAACCACCGGGGACCTCCAGCTTTTGACTGTCTTTTGGGAGAACAGTTTAACGGACATTAGCTGGAGATATCTATAGACCTCTCCAAGAAACAGTTTGCCAATGCCAAGCTGAGTGCCTCCGGCAAGTTCATAGGCCGGGGAAAGATAATTCTTGGTTGGAGCAAGTGAAGGACCACAAAATATGAAGTGTTCCAACCGAGAAATTCAGGAAGGCCGTGTGTTCTTTCTCTCGTTATCGGGCCTTTGTTTTTCATGTGGCGCCGAAGGTAAGCACCCCGGTTTGTGCACTCTGTTTTGGAAGAAAGCGCGAAGGGGACCTTTGGCAGCCTAAAGGCAGATGGGCTTGGGGATGCAATGTCTAAACCAGTGATCATGGCCACATCTAGTAAGGTTGGTGTCATGGGGCCATGACCAAACATGAAGCAATTCATGGCATGAGACCAAAAATAGCCGATGGTTTTCAGAAGGTTTTCATGTTTCTCAAGGGGAGACAGTGATAAAGCTAACGCATCAGCTATTCCTGCGGTTTCCCAAGTGGCGTGGTGAGTTTTGGAGACTCTATTGTACCATGAAACCCAATCTTCAGGAGGATTAGGCCAGGCTCGTAAGAAGTCGGCCCAAGAAGTCAGATCTAGGCTTTGGTTCACGAAGGGAATTCTATTTGCCTCGCATGAAATCAGATGGGCAGGACTCTCGGTAGAACGAGGGCCAAGACAGAGAGAATTTGGAAGAGAAGGATGTGGCAGTAGAATGTCTGATACCTAGAAATTAATGACGGAACGAAGCATTAATTCAGATGTTTGTTGTTAATTCTAGCACTATGTTCGGACAGCGAGGAGCGGTTGAGGATTACCTTCAGGCCGGAGACCATAGCGTTGGCGTTGGATGATTCCGCCATTGGATCCGCTGCGGGTTCGAGCCTGCGCGATTGAGATCTGAGGTTCGTGCGGCCGTGAGTTGGATCTGTTCGAGCGGCGATTTGGGGATCTGAGTGTTGCTCTTTCGGTTAAGTTGCAGGTTACCGTTTGAATAGGCAACAGAGCTGGCCTTGCTCGCGTTTTATGGCAAGGGCCGATGCGCTGCCATCGGCTCTTGGTGTGTTGACTTGCTTTGACAATCGGCAAAACTGGTAAAAAGGAAAAATCGGCTTAGAGATATTTTCTTCATTAATAAAAGGGCTTTTACAGAGAAGAGCCGATTGCTCAAGGAAGAAAGGAAAAAAGCCGATTACTACTACTGCCAGTCCTATACTAGTAGTCCCTAATCTAAGGGCCGTTGCTGCCCTCGTCGTCGTCATCGCTGCCGGCGGCGCAGCTGCTGGTGGGCTCCTCGTCGCTGCTCCCGTAGCCCTCTACGGGAGCCTCGTCCTCCTCGTCGTCGTCGTCGCTGTCGTCGTCCGACCCGGCGTGGAAACGCTTCGCCGGGGGATATTCGTCGGAGGACTCGTCGTCCTCCTCTTCGTCCTCCTCGTCGGAGGAGGTGTAGCCGTCCCACGAGAAGCGATCGTCTTCGCTCCCCGCCTCCAGCTCCCCGTCGACGAGGAACTGGAAGTCGTCCTCTCCGTCGGTCAAGGACTTGTCGTCCTCGGACCAGACGGAGGAATCATGGGACTCGATGTCCCACTCCTCCGGGGCGCGGCGGTTGTACGCCGCCACCGGGTCCCACTCCGGCGTGGGCTCACGGAGGGGAGAAGATACGTAGGAGAGGCCTGAGGAGGCAGAGGAGGAGGAGGAGGAAGAAGACATGGCTAGTACTGAGGAAGGGGATGAAGAAGCGAGTTGCTCGACGTGGTTAAATAAAAGGGGATATAGTGGAGATTTAATGCTGTGGCGGTTTTCGAGGACATGGTGCCGAATCTGTCAAGTCGTGCAGAGAAGCTGAGAAGGCAAGGCATCATGATGAAGGATACTGCAGCGGTTCTGCTCTGCCACGACGTGACCCTACGAAGAAAAAACAGAGTGGTTTTGAAATTATCATTGCCAAAACCAGGGGGGCATGTGTTATCACCAGAATTTAACCGAGTCTGGGGATGGGCCGTGATTAAATGGGCTTAGAAGATATACATGGAAGATATTCCCGAACCGGCCTTGTACAAGAAGTTTGGGCAAGATTGCCCGTGTATCTGTAAATATAGAAGGATACGTGTCGGTTAGAATTAAGAGATAGAGTTTAGCTCGTACACGGTTGGGTTTATTCCCAAGTTAGAAAGTCTACGAACTATAAATATGTATCTAGGGTTATTGAGAAGGAGGACGATCACTTTCACAACAAATCAATCTAGGCGCATCGCCACCCCTTGTTTCGAGGGTTTCTCCCGGGTAAGCAACATGCTGCCTAGATCGCATCTTGCGATCTAGGCAGCATCAGTTTATTCGTTTTTGGTGTTGCTCGTGCTGAAGCCTTTTTGATGGCGAGCAACACCCTTATCTTAGGTGTTTTGGGGTTGATCACAATGCTTTCATGATGCACTTGTTTAGCTACGCTACCCCTCGATATCTAGCTGCCCTTACACCTATTTTAGGTGTAGGGGCATCATCTTGCTTGTTCATTTTTGAGTAGATCTAATCCGTTATAGTTGCTCCTTGTTCTTCAAGGATTGGTTTGATATCCGTATGGTTAGGCCTTATAAACGGGTTGAAGGATCCGGTAGTGCGTAAGGTGTGGTTTACTAAGCTCTAGAGGGATTGTTCCGGGGATCAACTTCACGTTGGTTTTTAGGCCTTTTTAGTGCTGGTTTTCTATCATCTTACGTATCTGTTAGGCTCAATTACGCATAGGATGTTCCGATTATACGGTGAAAACCCTAGATTATCGTAGATTAGCTTAGCTTGATATTGATAAAGCATGAGCCCCATGTCCTTATAAATCTAACATGAACCATGGGGCAATCGGCTCTTTGAGCCGATCCACAGAACAACTTAAGAGCCGATCGGGGCTCGTATTTAATGTTTACGTGTTTGCCATGCAGGAAACTAGTCGAAGCAAACCATCACCTTCCTGACCAGGTATAGGTCAGGTGGCACGCCCTCGTAAGCACCAGGACGCGTGTGCCAGAAGGCATTGCGGGCCGTCGCCCGAGGGACCAGGGTCAGCCGCAATCCTGGGAGCCTCCCGGCTCTACTGTGTTGCCCGTCGCTGCTCGCCGGTGGGTTTCTGACCGCAACAATAATATGAGAGATGCTCTTTCAATCTCCCCCTTTTTGGTGTTTGATGAAAATATACAGATTTGCAAGAGAATCACTATAGAGTCAAGCATGATGGCAGAACATAGAGGCACTCCCCCTACATGTGTGCATATAAGTAATTTGCATTTGAAGACAAATGCACAACACATAGGTGCGGGGTGCCTCAACACAAGAGATATCCAACATGAGCTCTAACAAGAGAGACATAGACATATATGAGGTTGAGATAAGGTGATAGAAATCATACCCATGTGGAGATATATAATACGGAGATATAGCATCACACACAATATAATAACCTTGATCTCAACATATAGAAATCCGAAAACCTTAACAATGTCTCACACCACATAGCACATAGTTTGAAACAAAGCACAACCAAACCAAATAGTTCAAATAAGCGGGAACACAAGCAATAAAGGAATGATAAACGCATATGCTTGTGCCCAAACCATGCAAATCCCCGAGAGAATTCCTAATAGAACACTTCTCCCCCTTTGGCATCGAGACGCCAAAAAGGGGACAAGCGCGATGCTACTCGCCCCATGGAGATCACTCGGAGCCATCTTCATCGTCGGACTGGTACGCCTCTTCTTCTTCTTCTTCATCAGTGTCAGGGGCCTCCGGAGAGTTGCGAGTGTAGTTGGCCCTCTGAATGCAGTCCTCAAGATCATTCCACGGAACCTGTGAAGAATGCCACCCACTGTAACCTGGGTGAACGGGAGGCTGAGGCGGAGGTCCTTGCTCACCACTGAGCTTATGAAGAATGACCGCCTGAGTATGCTGAATCTCAGAACGCTCACGGCTGGCTGCATAGTTCTCCTTATGGATCTCAATATTCATGCAGAGGATGTGACGCTGGAACCAACTGAGCTTCTTCACTTGTCTCTTCATGGCAGGAAGATCAGCATGGCGAGCAGGAGCAAAACCACTAGAGCGAGCATCTCCCATAAAGGAGTCAGGAGCAGGTGCAGCACGAGGAGCCGACTTAAGCTTGTAGGCCTTCTTGACAGTGTGCTTCACCAATGGGAACCGGCTCAAGTCTTCATTCATAGACACGGAGTTGTTGATGAGGAGCTGGATATATGGTGCATAAGGTATGGTGGTCCGGGAGACCATGGCATCATGAATCTCATGGAAGATGTAGTCCATGACATCAAGAGAGAAGTCACGTTCCTCATGAGGATCACGAGCACACTTAAGATTGAGATGCATAAGATCCACAAGAGCTCCCCGGAGTGCATCATTGTTTCCACCACTTGGAGCAATGGTGGCTCGAAAGAAACGGAGCAACTGACCGTAGATGGGAAGCAGCCCCGTGGTAGTACCAACTGCTCCAGAAGAGGTATAGAGATCAAACAGCACATTCTTATCCGTCTTCTGAGGACCATGGAGGCTACGGCCTCCTCCTTCAGGAAGTCCAAGAATAGAGGCAAACCGGCGCAGGGTTGCCTGACAGTGAGTGGAGCCAGACATCCATTCCATAGTGTGCTCAACATCTTTCCTGATGGCCAAAGTAGCAAAGAATTGCTTAACCAACTCTGGACTATAGTCACATTGAATCTTCATCAGATCCTGCAAGCCCATCCTGCCAGTCACCCAGATGGCATCCTCAAAATGATTGTTGACTGCCAGAAGATCCACATCGATAGCTTGCATGGGTCGCAGTTTCTTCATGGGCTCATAAATATCCTTATAGATGAACTCCTGCTCCATGCACCAGAATTTCCTGCCCTCTGTTTCTTCATCCCTTGGGAGGTCTTCATACCAGTTCTTCATACGGAGTGCTGCATAAGTGACAATGTCCATAGTCTTGTAGTTCTGCCTCTGTTCCTTGTTCTTCTGTCTTGAAGAGGTGGACTTGCGGGGAGCATTCGGTGTGAACTCATCACTCGACCGGTCACGTCTTGGGCGTCTCCGACCCCGAGAACCACTACCTGTGAACAACAAAGATGGATAGCAAAGAGAAGATAATGCTCATAAGTCATGTATGATACAGTAATGTACTCTAGAAGCATACTATAAGTTGGTACAAGTCTAGACAAGATAGATTGAATCAAAACTGCAGCGGCGATGAAGCTCCAGGCCGGATAATCCGGTGTCCTCGGGGGGCGGATAATCCGGCCTGACCGGATAATCCGGTCTTCGCGGGGGCCGGATAATCCGGCCCTGCGAATCTAGCAGACTTTGCAATCAAAAACTTGTCTACGACCAGATCGGCCTTATAGCATGCAAGAGGAGTATACTACACAAGATTTGGAACAACTAGACACCAAATCCACCAAGAAAATAGCACATACAAATCACAACACCTAGGGTTAGGGATTGTGAGTCATACCCCCATCCATTGGAGAAGCCGCTTGGAGGAGATGAGAGCTAGGGAGGAGGAGCACCCGATCCACCCAAAAACTCCGGAAGGGAGCGGACGGGGCGGCTCCGGCGAGGAGGAGGAGGAGCTCCGGCGAGTTGAGGGCAGAGAGAGAGGCGCGTGGGGGAACTGGTTCTGGAACCGTTCACCCCGCGGCCTCCCTCTCATAACCCATCGAAACCTGCCCAGGCCGGATAATCCGGCCCTAAGTTAGGGCGGATAATCCGGCCGGGCCGGATTTTCCGGGTCGCCAAGGGGCCGGATTATCCGGTTTTCTGGAAATTCCAGAACACCGGAAATCCTGCCTATCTTTAGTTGGTTATTTGCATAAACTCATATGTGATGCAATAATGTATCACGTCACATATAGGAAGCACATTTACCAATAAGATGGGGCAACCTAGATCATCCGACCGAAAATCCTCAAACTCCAAGTTTTTACCAAATCATGACATATGAGCAAGATGGAAATGGCTTATAGATGAGTGTAGGCTTAGGTTTAGAAGGCTCAAACTGTTAATGGTACATGATCACTCAAGTTTGCAAGATATGAGCAAATAAGGCCAAACTAGAGTGATTTCCCATAAGAACAAGGAGTTGTCAAATAAAAACGGCGATGAGATTCAAATAACTCCAACTCTTCACAAAGAAGAGTGCGGTGGCCTAGGCCACCATATATGAGTGTTATGGCATGGCACCGCGAAGATATATCTTGGGTCCAAGCCATTACTCATCATTGAAGCTCACATATCAACATATGATATTAAGAGAATGATTTCTTAATGTTGGCATTATGGGGGGGGGATAGCTCAATAATTTAAACCGCACTCCCCTATTTCCATGCCCACATCTAAACCAAATAAAGTTTTGAGACAAAGGTGTGTTTGCAAGATGGTCAAGCTATACTCCTTGAATCAATGATATTTAGCTCATTCCTCAAATAAGAGAACCTTGCTTCATCAAGAGGCTTCGTGAATATATCGGCAAGTTGATCTTTGGTAGGAACATAGATAAGCTCAATATCACCACGGGCAACATGATCCCTAATGAAATGATTCCGGATCTCAATATGCTTCGTTCTTGAATGTTGCACCGGATTATAGGCAATCTTGATGGCACTTTCATTGTCACATAATAGAGGCACTTTGTCACAAATGACACCGTATTCCTTTAAAGTTTGCCTCATCCATAACAATTGAGTGCATCCACTTGCGGCGGCAACATATTCGGCTTCGGCGGTGGAGAGAGATATACAATTTTGCTTCTTAGAAGACCAACACACCAAGGACCTACCAAGGAATTGGCAAGCCCCGGAAGTTGATTTCCTATCATCCTTGTCACCCGCCCAATCCGCATCGGTATATCCATTGAGAATAAAACTTGAGCCTTTGGGGTACCAAATACCATATCTTGGGGTATCAACCAAATACCGAAAGATTCTTTTGAGAGCCATCATGTGGCTCTCCTTAGGAGAAGCTTGATACCTTGCACACACACCAACACTCAACACTATGTCCGGTCTAGATGCACAAAGGTAAAGCAAGGATCCAATCATGGAGCGATATACCTTTTGATCCACCTCTTTACCATTGGGATCAAGTGCAAGATGACATTTAGTAACCATAGGAGTGGCTACACCCTTCAACTCGGTCATCTTGAACCTCTTGAGCATGTCTTGGAGATATTTTGCTTGGTTGATGAAGGTTCCTTCCCTCAATTGCTTGATCTCAAAACCAAGGAAGAACTTCATCTCTCCCATCATAGACATCTCAAACCTATCGGTCATAAGCTTTGAGAATTCATCATTGAAAGCTTTGTTAGTAGAGCCAAAGATAATATCATCAACATATAATTGGCAAACGAAAAGCTCCCCATTGACCCTCTTAGTAAAAAGAGTGGGATCGATTAGCCCAACATCAAACCCACGGTCTACCAATAATTCTTTAAGGTGCTCGTACCAAGCTCTAGGAGCTTGTTTGAGACCATAAAGTGCTTTATCAAGCTTATAGACATGGTTAGGGAAGTTGAGATCCTCAAACCCCGGGGTTGCTTAACATAAACCTCTTCATGCAAAGGACCATTAAGAAATGCACTTTTCACATCCATTTGTTGTAACTTAAAGTTATGATGCGATGCATAAGCAAGAAGGATACGGATGGACTCAAGGCGAGCCACGGGAGCATAGGTTTCTCCAAAGTCAATTCCCTCAACTTGAGAGAACCCTTGAGCCACCAATCTTGCCTTGTTCCTCACAACATTTCCAAACTCATCTTGCTTGTTCTTGAAAATCCATTTAGTGCCTATAACATTGCGGCACCCCTTTGGCTTCTCTACTAAGGTCCATACTTTGTTGCGCTTGAAGTTGTTGAGTTCTTCGTGCATAGCTTCCAACCAATCCGAATCTTCAAGGGCTTCAAATACTTTCTTGGGTTCCACTAAGGAGATATAAGCATGATGATTGCTAAAGTTAGCCAATTGCCTTCTTGTGGAAACTTTCGCCCTTACATCACCAAGGACCTTGTCATGAGTGTGTCCACGAAGTTCAAGGTTCCTATCTCTTCTTGCTAGACGACGGGCCTCGATCTCCTCCTTGGTTCTTCTTGGCCTTGGAGGTGTCACTTGATCAACTTGATCATTTGGGTCCCCGTCTTGACCTTCAACTTGAGCTTCCTCAATTTCTTGAGGTTGCTCATCCTCATGTGCTTGATCTTGAACAATATTCGGAGAATGACAAGAGTTGATTGGATCCTCATTGGAGCCATCATGAATGCTTGGTTGATCTTGTCCTTGATCTTGCACACAAGAGGGAGGGTCTTGTTCTTGTTCTTGGGTTGGTGCATCATTTGCTTCACTAGATGGGGTTTGTTGATGTTGAGAAGATGAGGGCTCCACCGTGGTAGAGCATAGTCCTTCCCGAGACGCCACACCGTGTCCCTCAATGGGGCGGAAAAATCCCACACCCATTCTTACTATGGCATCTTGAGGTATTTCATCACCTGCACAAACATCAACTTGCCCCACTTGGGAGCCATCATTTTCTTCGAACTTCACACTACAAGATTCAATGATAATCTTGGAAGATATATCAAAGATTCTATAAGTGTGAGATTCGGCACCGTAACCAACAAATATACCCTCCAAAGCTTTAGGAGCAAATTTAGATAAACGAACTCCTTTGATTTTGTAGAAACACTTACACCCGAACACCTTGAAGTATGAGATATTAGGCTTGTTCCCGGTGAGTATTTCATATGGAGTCTTGTTCAAGCCCTTGCGGAGATAGAGCCGGTTAGAGGAGTGGCAAGCGGTGGAGATGGCTTCGGCCCAAAAGTTATAGCGGGATTTATACTCCGCCATCATAGATCTTGCCATATCCATAAGAGTCCGGTTCTTCCTCTCCGCAACACCATTTTGTTGAGGGGTGTAAGCAGCGGAATATTGATGACGAATCCCCTCATCACTAAGAAAATCATTGAGTGTATAGTTCTTGAACTCGGAGCCGTTGTCACTTCTTATTGCCATAATGAGGAGGTTGTGTTGGCGTTGCACCTCGGTAGCAAAGTCAATGAATATTTGTTGAGTCTCATCTTTCGTCTTGAGAAAGTAGACCCAAGTGTATCTTGAGTAGTCATCAACAATCACCAAGCAATGTTTCTTCGCACCAAGACTTGCATGAGTGACGGGACCAAAGAGATCCACATGAAGGAGCTCCAAGATCCTCTTGGAAGAGATGATAGTCTTGCTTGGATGCGGAGAGTCATGCATTTTGCCTTCAACACAAGCCCTACAAACACGATCTTTGGCAAAAGACACATTTTCCATTAGTCCCACAATATGGTTCCCCTTGTGAAGACTTTGCAAAGTTCTCATGTTGACATGGGCCAAGCGGCGATGCCACAACCAACCCACATCCGCCTTTCCGAATAGGCACATCGCACTTGACGTGGTTTTCCCCGAAAAGTCCACCACATACAAGTTGTGTTCGCGATACCCAACGAAAGCGACTTTTAGAGTCTTGCTCCACAAGAGGACCACAATATCATTATCAATAAAGACGGCGAAACCCATCTTGCCAAGGGCGGAAACGGAAAGTAAATTGTAACCAAGGGTTTTGACAAGCATGACATCCACAAGAGTAATGTTGTGTGCAACCACAACCTTGCCAAAACCCAATACCTCGGATGTAGAATTATCGCCAAAGGAGACGGTGATATTGTTTATGTTAGGCCTCAACTCCTTGACGAGGTTCTTGCCGCCGGTCATATGACTTGTACATCCACTATCAAGTACCCATTTTGAACCTCCGGCGGCATAGTCCTACATGAGATCAATTCTTGGATTTAGGTACCCATTTCTCAATGGGTCCTCTTTTGTTAGCAACAAGGGTCTTTGGGACCCAAATAGACCAAGCAACATAACCATCATATGGGCCAACATATTTAGCATAAACATCACCATAATAATCTTTAAATAAAACATAGTGAGGGTTAGCAATTCCCGCATCATCATCATTTATGGTTTTGCCCTTGGGGGCTTCACCATTAGTGATGGCTTTCTTCTTCTCTTGTGCGGGCTTGGCCTTTTGCTTGTTTGCCTTCTTTGCCTTGGCATTATAGCCAAGGCCCTCCTTCCCATTGTTTGATCTTTGCTTACTCAAAAGATCATCCAAGGAAAGATTACTTTGGGGAGAGGAGGCCTTAGCAAGTTCATCCTTCAACCTAGCATTTTCCTCAATAATATTTGCATGATCACATGAAGGAGTAGAGGTGCTAGGTATGTCATATGAAGCGAGCCTAATTTGAAGTTGCTCATAAGACTTGGAGAGGAGAGAGTATTCACTCTTCAAGGCATTGTGTGCCTTGTCTAGTTCATCTAGATCTTTCACAAGTTTCTCATGATCAACACCAAATTTGGCCTTTTCCTTTGAAAGCACTTTAGTCTTAGCTCTAGCAAGATCTCTAGCTTTAGTGAGCTTGTTAATTTTATCTTGAGGCTCTTCAAGATTTTCTAGCCTCTCTTCAAGAGAAGCTATAGTTTCTTGACTTTCCTCAAGAGCATTTTTAAGAGCATGTATTTCAAGAGAGTCTTCTCTCTCTATTTGGCATTTTTTCTCAAGAGTACCATTTAGTTGAGCCATACGAACCATGAGATTAGAAACATGCTTTTTAGTATTGCCTTGTAGGTTAAGAATGAAATCATCAAACTCTAGCATTTCTTGTTTCACTTTTAGACTAGCAAGATCAACCCCTAGATCATTTGAAATGTTAGGCGTAGAGGGGTTAGGAGATGATACCTCGGAAGATTTAGCCATGAGGCAACTTTCTTCCTCCACATGAATGACCTCATTGGGAGATTCACTTGTTGATGAAGAGTTAGTGGAGAGGGAGGCAAGGGCAACCAAACCATTTGAGGTTGCATCTTCTTCATCATCAACATCATCATCTCCGGAGGTATACTCTTCTTGAGTTGATAGCACAATTGATGTGTCCAAGGAGGACCTTGCCATGAAGCAATGTGCATTCTTGATTTGAGGATTCTCATTGGGTGAATCAAAGAGAGAGGAAGAGGGAATGTTGGTAGTGACAATGGCGGCCACTTCCTTTGAGCTTTCTTCTCCATCATCACTAGAACTTTCAACTTCATCGGAAGAATATTCTTCTTTAGTCACTAGCACAATCCTTGAGGGCCTTTTGCCCTTCTTGCTCTTGTTGTAGAATTTCTTGTTCTTGGGGGGCTTTGAATACTTGCCCTTTGAGTCTTTGCTCTTGTCCTTGGGGATGAGCCTTCCGCCATGAGTCTCCCTATTCTCATAGGGGCACTCGACAATGAAATGGCGCTTGTCATCACAACTGTAGCAAGATCTTGTTCTTGGGCCCGAACTTGTGAACCCCTTGAGTTGTTTCTCTTGATGTTGTCTTCCTTGGCCTTGGATGGGTCAACCCAAAAGGTGTTAGCATGGAATGCCATGTGGTCATGGTAGTGGTGTTCCAAGTCTTCCGGATAGGACATACTCCAAGATGCCCTATAAGATTCTTGAGGAATCACTTCTTCAACGGAGTTGACCACCAAGGCAAGGTTGGACCCTTTTGACATCCCAAGAGCTCGATTGCGAGAATCATGAGAGTTTTGCTCAAGCACCTTGAGAGCTTGCATCTCGTGCACGACTTGTTGAGAAGTGAGAGAGGGATAGCATTCTCTACCGACAAGAGTCTTGACATCAATGGGTTCAAACGGCATCATGCATTCAATGTACTTCTCCTTGATCCAAGAGTCATTGATGTGGGTGGCACCAACAAGCCGGAAGGAATCGGCAACGGTGAGAAGTCTTCCATACATGACTTCATGATCTTCATCCGGTAGCCTCATGAATCCTTCGGCTTTATTCCGAAGAGCATTATACTTGTTCCTTCTCGTGCTCTCACTTCCAATGCAACTAGCGGCCAAACCATCCCAAGCTTCCTTGGCGGTGGTGTAATTCCGAACACGAGACAAATCCTTTGTCCCCACACTAGTTTGAATCATGTGCAAGGCGGTGTTGTTGAGTTGACTATCAACCGCTTCTCTTCTAGTCAACTTGTCGGGGTTGTAGGGCTTGAAGCCTTCCACGATGATTCTCCAAAGTTCATTGGAGGCATTGCGAACATGAGAGCTAAACTCAAATTTCCAAGTATCGAAATTCTCAACGGAAAACTTAGGTAGGTCGCCCCGAATGTTCATATGGGGATGGGGAACCGGTATATCGGGAGATAGAAAAGGTGGAGGTACTCGATTGTAGCTCTCACCTCCACTAGTTCCCTTAGGAGATGCAATGGGAGATTTGATAGTGTTTAAGTTATCACCTTCCACGGGTTTGGTAGAGGAGGGTAATGCCGAAGCATCTCCCTCTTCTAACGCACCCGTGTCCTTAACCTCTACGATGGGAGCCTTGGGAGGGACCGGAGTCAAAAGCTCGGAAATCATCTTCTATGAATTGAAGTCATCCATGGAGACCATCTTAGCGGCCTCTACCGGAGTCTCCTCGTCCGACATACTCTTAGGCGGTTAAGCCCGAAATAAGAGCCGAGGCTCTGATACCAATTGAAAGGATCGTATGCCGCACCTAGAGGGGGGGGTGAATAGGTGCTAACCAATTTTTAGTTCTTTTTCAATTTAGGCTTGACACAAAGGTAAATTCTCTAGATATGCAACTAAGTGAATTTACCTATATGACAAGGTAACCAACCTAAGCAAGATATAGCTACGCAATATATAGGAGATAGAATAGGATAGAGGTAACCGAGAGTGGAGCACGCGGAGACACGGAGATGATTCCCGTAGTTCCCTTCCTTTGCAAGAAGGTACGTCTACGTTTGGAGGAGTGTGGTTGCTACGAAAGCCAAACCAACAGCCACGAAGGCTTCACTCAGATCTCCTATGGGCAACGCCACGAAGGCCTAGCCCACTTCCACTAAGGGATTTCCTCGAGGCGGAAACCGGGCCTTTACAAGGTTCTTGGGGCACACATCCACAACCGAATTGGAGGCTCCCAAATCTGTAACAATACAACAATCAACAACAACAACACATCAACAACAATCAACTAGGGAACCAAAAGGAACACTAGCAAGAGGGCCCTCAAACAAATGAGGGGGAAATGAAAATCGCTTCGGTGAGGATGTAGATCGGTGTCTTCTCCTTCGAATCTCCAAAGATCAAGAGCTTTGGTTGGGGGAGGATGGAGATCTTGCAAATCTTGTGTTCTTGAGGTGGCTCTAATGGTGGTGAAGACTTGGAAGATTTTTGTGCAATGATTGAGCAAGGAGCAAGGTAGAAGAAGGGGGGTATAAATACCCCCTTCCAATTTCTAGCCGTTGGGGCTTCCGGGGGGCCGGATAATCCGGCCTAAGTAAGGGCCGGATAATCCGCCCCCCCCCCCCGGAAAATCCGGCACCGGGGAAAATCCGGCCAAATATCCGGCCAAAAGTCCGGCCCCTGTCTAGAGCTGCTTTTCCTTAGGTCCTTAGCCGATTTCGAGGGGCCCGGATATTTTGGAAATATCCGGCCCGGAATATCCGGTCTTGTGGCAAATCGGGGCAAATATCCGGGCAAATCTCCGGCCCATGACCAGGGTATACTGAGCCTCAAAACCTCAAGTCCTTAGCCGAAAACTGGGGCCCGGATATTTTGGAAATATCCGGCCCGGATTATCCGGCCTGGTGATCCTGTTACAGCTTCTTTTTGACACGACTTACAACATCCACCACACATATATATGTATCTATATAATCCCTGTACCACTTAAACAAACATTAGTGTATCACATACATTGACATCAAACACACAAAACATAATATGAGAGATGCTCTTTCAGGGTGTTTATACTCTGTACTGTACTGCATAATTGCTAGACGACTTATCTAGTGCTTGGCCGTTAGTGCCCGCCTAGACGCCTACGCAACCTCTGGGTCCGTCTCGGAGTACGGCCGAACTTCGTCACGGGTAGCTTAGTTGGGTGGCCCCCCTAGACTTTCTTGTTGAACTGGGAACGGTCTTGTTGTGAGACATCGCCTGTAAGAAGTGGGTCGAGCATGCGTATGGTTACATTTGGGCAACCCCTGCAGGGTGTACATCTTATCGATAAGCCGTGTCCGCGGTTATGGACCACTTGGAATTGTATAGCTTGATCATAGAACAACTTACACCGTTATCTTATTGCTAATAATCTGCTAATAACTTGCGTAGTAATATAGCATTACTACAACCGATACCTAATAAAACTTGTCCACCGTTGAGTGCCTTTTACATTGCCTCTTCGCTTTGTTGAAGGGGATATGTGTAATCGGCTGGTTTATGATTGTGTAGTCTTTAGTTGTTACCTTATGCGCTCTCTCACCTTCTCTGAGTAGACGGATGTTGTAGCGTGTCTCTATTGGTTATAGTTTTGCTTCCTCTAAACCTACCATATAGCCCCAGGTGATATATTCACCCAGCGAGCATAGACATTTCTAATCTCGCTAAGTACGTGACGGAGTTCGTTCCTTGGTACTTACTCTCGCCTTTTCTCTTTCTCTTTTGCTTCCTCCCTTTTGTCGGCAACCGATGGCCCGACTTCGACAGGTACAAGATGACGACGTTAGCAAGGTTACCTTTCCGGCTTGGCCTGGGCAGGGTTATGGACGCCATCGTTTATCTTCAGGACTCTTAATTAGTCCAATTTGTATCTTGTCCGTACTCGGATGTATTCGATCTTCTGTATGATTTGGATCTTTGTATTGTATATTTGTATCTTGACTCGTTGGAGTCATTGTTGTAATATATGTTTCTTGTGGGCTCTATTGTAATCCTGTTGTAATGTTATCGCTAGTGTTAATTCCTCTGGCATCACGTGTGTGATTCGTCGCGCACGTCGTGTCGGAGGGCGTCTCAGGATCGATATCGTGCGGATTTCGGCGGGATCGCTGGAATCCTCATGGTACCATTTCCGGGGCGTCACAAGTTGGTATTAGAGCTCAGGTTGTCGATACCCCACTAGTCCAGCCTGTAGGATAACCTTGCCAACGGACGTTGTGTCTAGTGTCAAAACTATTTTCTGAAAACTCGTTGGATAGATCTGATTAGATCTGTTTTTCTCCTTATCTATATTCTTTCTCCTCTTACCTTTGCGAGTTTTGAGTCTTCTCTCTTATCTGCTTCTCCGAGCCTTAGGTTCCGACGTGGGTTGGACGATCTATGCCTTCACCTATTAGGACCGATCTCTGAAGATTTTTGAAAGAAGAACATCACCGGCGGCTAACATTCGTCTTCTCCATCGATGTCATCTATGCCTCTCTGATCTTTCTACAATTCTTTGTTCTTTGGCTCCGTCGAATCTTCGCTGACAATGCTTGTCGATATCGTCAATCAGAATTCTGGGAGCTGTTACACGACTCTCCTATTCATGTGCAGAGTAATACTTTGAGTGCGGGGTGGGTTGATCACCATACCGACTACTCTTATTATTCGCTCTTGTTACAATGAATTGGTGGATCCGTGTGACTGTTACTCCTTCCTTTGTTTCTCCGGAGTCATCATCCTCATCGGAACAATGACTTCTTGTTGGTGGTGTCGACCGCCCAAGCGGGAGCAAGACATCTTGTTAGTGTTGTCGAGGAGATCGACACATCGCCTGAAGATCCGCTCGTTCACCTCTCTCCCCCGTACCTGGACGTGGGATCTCGGGGCGCGATCCCTTGTTAGTGGTGTCGATTGTAACGACCCTGGGTAGTACCCCTATTAGATTTGGTTGTTGTTTTTCTTTTATACATCATCATGCATCATCATGCATCATGCATCATATCATCCATGTTTGTTCTTACAAAACAAAATTATTTTTATAAACCTTAAATTCTTTTTGTTTTGTTTTCCTCTCATATGGTTTCTATATAAACCTGCTCTATGTCTTTTCATTTAACAAAACTATAAAAATATATAAACTATTTTAAATGTTTCAAATTCTAATTAAACTCTGCTGTTTGGGTTTAATTTGAAAAGGATTTATGAACCAGTTTTAAAATTAAAGAGAAAAAGGTTTTCAAAATAAAAATCTAACCCCTCTCCCTGGGCCACTCTCTCTTCTTGGCCCATTTTTCTTCCTCTCTCCCTTCTAACCCGGCGGCCCACGTCCACTCTCTCCTTTCGGCCCACCTCTGTTTCCCCTGGCAGCCCACCGTCCATCCCGTACCCCTTCGATCCTCTTTTCTTTTCGTCCTTGTCTTCTTCCTTCCTCACGCTCGCAACATGAGCAGCGTGGTCCTCCCCTCCACACCTGCTCCCTTTCTCCCTCCTTAAAGATCTCCCTGGGAACCCTAGCGCCCATCCCCCTCTCCTTCTCCCTCTCACGCGCCGCCACCTACCTTTCCTCTGGAGATTTTTTCTTCTCTGTAAGCAACTAAGGAGAAACCCCACAGCACCTCCTCCACCTCGCCATGGCGCCGCCTCTGCAGACCATCCCCCGCCGTTCCAAGGGCACCGGCGGATGCGCCTCATCGTCCTCTCCATCCTCATGCGAGGAATCGAATCGAAACCTCTCCAATCTCCCGCAAAGTCGCCGATTCCGTCCTCTTGCTGCCGGCGTCTTCTTCAAAATCCGGCGCCGTTCGACCTCCCCTAGCCCGTCCGAGCTCACTAACATGTTCCTGGTGAGAAACCGCGTCTCCCAGACCCCTCGCTCTTCTCCTTTCTTCTCCTGGACGCGCCGCCGGTGTTGACCGCCGTTCTTCTCCGCAGGTGCACGTCGTCGGTGCAGCTCTGGTGGCTCCTTGGTGCCGGCTTTGCTACTCCCAGGTTCCCCGCGTCGAGGCACATCACCGACGCCACCTTCCCCGTCCCGGTTCGCCCAGAATCGCCAGATCGATTCGTCCCTGACCTCCATCTCCGCCATGGATGAACATGTCCAATTGGTGTGTGTGTTCGCTGTGTCTTTTACCAGTGCTTCACGTCTTGGACAACAACATCGAACCAGCCCAGTGGCTGGCTCCTTTCTCCTCAACTTGATCAACCAAGGTTCAAATCCCCACAACATTAGATCCACCTTTTGTTTTGTCATTTAATCTCTGATACCCGGACGAGATTGTTCCCCATATGTGCATATCTGAATCCTGGAGCAGATGGTTCGTTCTCAGCGTGTTCAACCAAGAGGTGCTGGGTTCAATCCCTGCCAGGCCCAACCATTTTTGCCTTTTCCATCTGTGGCTGGACCGGCCTGGTCGTCCCAGAGTCAGCCCGTTGCCGGCATGCGGCAGGCAGCTTCCACCACCCAATCGGTACAGATCCGGCCTGTGATAGCCCATCCCCTTGTCTGTTTTCGATTCTTTATACAAATCTTATACTCCCTCCGTTCCTTTCTATAGTGCCTATAGATTTTTGGCATTTGTTTCAGAATATAAGGTTGTAGCTTAGCTTTTTTTCAATTACCCCCTCCCCGTTCAGCTCCCAAATTGTTCATCTCCCAAAATTGTTATGATAAGTTAGGGAGATATGGATTTCCCAAATTTTACGTTGATCTCAAATCGTTCAGCTAGGGATCTTATGTAAAAAATACTCTTGCGCTAATTTCCGTGCCAAAAACAATAGACACTATAGAATGGAATAGAGGGGGTACAATTCATATCTTTCAAACCGTTCATCGAAATTCCATCTGTGGCTGGACTGGCCTGGTCGTCCCAGAGTCAGCCCGTCGCCGGCATGCGGCAGGCAGCTTCCACCACCCAATCGGTACAGATCCGGCCCGTGATAGCCCATCCCCCTGTCTGTTTTCGATTCTTTATACAAATCTTATACTCCCTCCGTTCCTTTCTATAGTGTCTATAGATTTTTGGCATTTGTTTTAGAATATAAGGTTGTAGCTTAGCTTTTTTTCAATTACCCCCTCCCCGTTCAGCTCCCAAATCGTTCAGCTCCCAAAATTGTTATGATAAGTTAGGAAGATATGGATTTCCCAAATTTTACGTTGATCTCAAATCGTTTAGCTAGGGATCTTATGTAAAAAATACTCTTGCGCTAATTTCCGTGCCAAAAAACAATAGGCACTATAGAATGGAACAGAGGGGGTACAATTCATATCTTTCAAACCGTTCATCGAAATGCAATGTGTTTTATATGAAAGTTGACCAGAAAAATGTGTTGAACATGAATATGCCATTCATATGCCTGTTTGCATATCGCATCATGACGCACGATGATAGTTATGCATGTTCACCTAACATATATGCGGAGTATTTTGGACACCGACTAAGGTTTCCCCGCTCCGTTTAATATTGAATTAGCTCACTCTTTCCATGCTATGCCATGCTATTCAACACTTCACTTTGACGGTAGATATGCAACTCCAACCTAATTTGTTTGTATGGGGTTCCGACTCCGATTAAATTGGATAAGTGCATCACATCATATCTGCCATGTCATGTATATCTTATCATGATCATGTTGATTCTTGTTTAACCGTAGTAGTAAGATTTGCATCCGTTGTTTGTCCAGCATTTGCTTCTTCCCGGATAGGATCACGAAGTGGTGTTGTGAGATACGACGAGTTATCCGACAAGTTCTTCTGCAGCTTTCCACAGGTGAGCCCTCCATCTTCACCTATTTTATATTTTGCTCTCCCTCGCACTGCTATACATAGGTTGCGCTTCTTTATCGAGTCACGTGTCCTATTCCACTTGTTTACCATAATAATCCTATATGTATCATTCCTTATCCATAGCCGTTGCTTGATGTTTGAGCCTTGCGAGTCGTAGGCGTGTTTAGGCTTTGTTGTTATCTCGATCTGTTATCGGGATATGTTGGGTTATTGGGAGGTTATCACATGCTATATCAGTTATTGGAGATACACATGCTTTACTTATTTGTTAACAACTAAAATTGTAAGCAGAGGCATCTGTGAGCCCCTTTGCGAAAGCATCGGAACTTTGACTCGCTTATGTCCCCTAGGACCCGAGTTCTTGTTATATGTTCCGAGATTGAGCGCTCTACCCATGCGTGGGGATTTACTGGGACCCCCTGCTGTTGGCATGTTGACACACGTCTGTTGGGAACCCCAAGAGGAAGGTGTGATGCGTACAACAGCGAGTTTTCCCTCAGTATGAAATCAAGGTTATCGAACCAGTAGGAGTCAAGGAACACGTGAAGGTTGTTGGTGACGGAGTGTAGTGCAGCGCAACACCAGGGATTCCGGCGCCAACGTGGAACCTGCACAACACAACCACAATACTTTGCCCCAACTTAATAGTGAGGTTGTCAATCTCACTGGCTTGCTGTAAACAAAGGATTAAACGTATGGTGTGGAAAATGATGTTTGTTTGCGAAGAACAGTAAAGAACAGAGTTTGCAGTAGATTGTATTTCAGATGTAAAAGAATGGACCGGGGTCCACAGCTCACTAGTTGTGTCTCTCCCATAAGATAAATGGCATGTTGGGTGAACAAATTACGGTTGGGCAATTGACAAATAGAGAGGGCATAACAATGCACATACATATCACGATGACTACTATGAGATTTAATCGGGGCATTACGACAAAGTACATAGACCGCTATCCAAGCATGCATCTATGCCTAAAAAGTCCACCTTCAGGTTATCGTCCGAACCCCTTCCAGTATTAAGTTGCAAACAACAGACAATTGCATTAAGTATGGTGCGTAATGTAATCAACACAAATATCCTTAGACAAAGCATTGATGTTTTATCCCTAGTGGCAACAACACATCCACAACCTTAGAACTTTCTCGTCATCGTCCCGCATTCAATGGAGGCATGAACCCACTATCGAGCATAAATACTCCCTCTTGGAGTTACAAGTATCAACTTGGCCGAGCCTCTACTAGCAACGGAGAGCATGCAAGAACATAAACAACACATATATGATAGATTTATAATGAACTTGACATAGTATTCCATATTCATCGGATCCCAACAAACACAACATGTAGCATTACAAATAGATGATCTTGATCATGATAGGCAGCTCACAAGATCTAACATGATAGCACAATGAGGAGAAGACAACCATCTAGCTACTGCTATGGACCCATAGTCCAGGGGTGAACTACTCACACATCAATCCGGAGGCGGTCATGTTGATGAAGAGTCCTCCGGGAGATGATTCCCCTCTCCGGCAGGTGCCGGAGGCGATCTCCTGAATCCCCCGAGATGGGATTGGCGGCGGCGGCGTCTCTGGAAGGTTTTCCGTATCGTGGCTCTCGGTACTGGGGTTTTCGCGACGAAGGCTTTAAGTAGGCGGAAGGGCAGAGTTGGAGGCGGCGCGGGGGCCCCACACCATAGGGCGGCGCGGGCCCCACCCAGGCCGCGCGGCCCTATGGTGGCGGCGCCTCGTCGCCCCACTTCGTAATCCCTTCGGTCTTCTGAAACCAAGACCCTGGGCGTTGATTTCATCCAATTCCGAGAATATTTCCTTTGTAGGATTTCTGAAACCAAAAACAACATAAAACAACAACTGGCTCTTCGGCATCTCGTCAACAGGTTAGTGCCGGAAAATGCATAATAATGACATAAAGTGTGTATAAAACATGTGAGTATCATCATAAAAGTAGCATGGAACATAAGAAATTATAGATACGTTTGAGACGTATCAAGCATCCCCAAGCTTAGTTCCTACTCGCCCTCGAGTAGGTAAACGATAACAAGGATAATTTCTGAAGTGACATGCTATCATAATCTTGATCAATAATATTGTAAAGCATATGAGATGAATGCAGCGATTCGAAGCAATGGTAAAGACAATGAATAAACAACTAAATCATATAGCAAAGACTTTTCATGAATAATACTTTCAAGACAAGCATCAATAAGACTTGCATAAGAGTTAACTCATAAAGCAATAAATTCTTAGTAGAAAGCTTTGAAGCAACACAAAGGAAGATATAAGTTTCAGCAGTTGCTTTCAACTTCAACATGTATATCTCATGGATAATTGTCAACACAAAGTAATATAACAAGTGCAATAGGTAAACATGTCAGAATCAATGCACATAGTTCACACAAGTGTTTGCTTCTAAGATAGAAAGAAGTAGGTAAACTGACTCAATATTAAAGTAAAAGAAAGGCCCTTCGCAGAGGGAAGCATGGATTACTATTTTTGTGCTAGAGCTTTTCATTTTGAAAACATAGAAACAATTTTGTCAACGGTAGTAATAATTCATATGTGTTATGTATAAGACATCTTATAAGTTGCAAGCCTCATGCATAGATTACCAATAGTGCCCGCACCTTGTCCTAATTAGCTTCGATTTACATGGATTATCATTGCATAACATATGTTTCAACCAAGTGTCACAAAGGGGTAACTCTATGCCGCCTGTACAAAGGTCTAAGGAGAAAGATCGCATTTGATTTCTCGTTTTTGATTATTCTCAACTTAGACATCCATACCGGGACAACATAGACAACGAGATAATGGACTCCTCTTTAATGCATAAGCATTCAACAACAGATAATATTCTCATAAGAGATTGAGGATTGATGTCCAAACTGAAACTTCCACCATGATTCATGGTTTTAGTTAGCGGCCCAATGTTCTTCTCTAACAATATGCATACTAAAACCATTTAATCATGATAAATCACCCTTACTTCAGACAAGACGAACATGCATAGCAACTCACATGATATTCAACAAAGGTGTAATAGTTGATGGCGTCCCCAGAAACATGGTTACCGCTCAACAAGCAACTTATAAGAAATAAGACACATAGCTACATATTCAATACCACAATAGTTTTTAAGGCTATTTTCCCATGAGCTATATATTGCAAAGACAAGGAATAGAATTTTAAAGGTAGCACTCAAGTAATTTACTTTGGAATGGCAGAGAAATACCATGTAGTAGGTAGGTATGGTGGACACATATGGCATAGTTATTGGCTCAAGGATTTGGATGCACGAGAAGAAATCCTCTCAATACAAGGCTAGGCTAGCAAGGTTGTTTGAAGCAAACTCAAGTATAAAACGGTACAGCAAAACTTACATAAGAACATATTGCAAGCATTATAAGACTCTACATTGTCTCCTTGTTGTTCAAACACCTTAACCAGAAAATATCTAGACTCTAGAGAGACCAATCATGCAAACCAAATTTTAACAAGCTCTATGTAGTTCTTCATTAATAGGTGCAAATTACATGTTGCAAGAGCTTAAACATGATCTATATGAGCACAACAATTGCCAAGTATCAAATTATTCAAGACACTATACCAATTACCACATGAAGCATTTTCTGTTTCCAACCATATAACAATGAACGAAGCAGTTTCAACCTTCGCCATGAACATTAAAAGTAAAGCTAAGAACATATGTGTTCATATGAAGCAGCGGAGTGTGTCTCTCTCCCAAACAAGGAATGCTAGGATCCGATTTTATTCAAACAAAAACAAAAACAAAAACAAAAACAAACAGACGCTCCAAGTAAAGCACATAAGATGTGACGGAATAAAAATATAGTTTCACTAGAGGTGACCCGATAAGTTGTCGATGAAGAAGGGATGCCTTGGGCATCCCCAAGCTTAGATGCTTGAGTCTTCTTAAAATATGCAGGGATGAACCACGGGGGCATCCCCAAGCTTAGACTTTTCACTCTTCTTGATCATATTGTATCATCCTCCTCTATTGACCCTTGAAAACTTCCTCCACACCAAACTCAAAACAAACTCATTAGAGGGTTAGTGCATAATTGAAAATTCACATATTCAGAGGTGACATAATCATTCTTAACACTTCTGGACATTGCACAAAGCTACTGAAAGTTAATGGAACAAAGAAATCCATCAAACATAGCAAAACAGGCAATGCGAAATAAAAGGCAGAATCTGTCAAAACATAACAGTCCGTAAAGACGAATTTTTCTAGGGCACTTAACTTGCTCAGATGAAAATGCTCAAATTGAATGAAAGTTGCGTACATATCTGAGGATCACGCACGTAAATTGGCAGATTTTTCGGAGTTACCTAGAGAAGGGGCTGCTCAATTTCGTGACAGTAACAAATCTGTTTCTGCGCAGTAATCCAAATCTAGTATCAACCCTACTATCAAAGACTTTACTTGGCACAACAATGCAATAAAATAAAGATAAGAAGAGGTTGCTACAGTAGTAACAACTTCCAAGACTCAACAAAACAGTAGCAAAATAAAAACATGGGTTATCTCCCAAGAAGTGCTTTCTTTATAGCCATTAAGATGGGCTCAGTAAATTTAATGATGCACTCGCATAAGGATGAGAGTTGAAGCAAAGAGAGCATCAAAAAGCAAGTATGAAACAAATCTAAGCCTACCCCACTTCCTATGAAAATGAATCTTGTAAATAAACAATTCAATGAAGAACAAAGTGAATAACATAGGAAGACAAAATAAGTGTAACTTCAAAAATTTCAGCATATAGAGAGGTGTTTTAGTAACATGACAATTTCTACAACCATATTTTCCTCTCTCATAATAATTTCCAGTAGCATCATGAACAAACTCAACAATATAACTATCACATAAAGCATTCTTATCATGAGTCTCATGCATAAAATAATTACTACTCCCAACATAAGCATAGTCATTCTTATTAATTGTAGTGGGAGCAAATTCAACAAAGTAGCTATCATTATTATTCTCATCACCATAATCATCAAATGTAGGAGGCATAGTATAATCATAATAAAATTTATCCTCAATAGTAGGTGGCACAAAAATACCACTATCATCATAAATGGGAGGAAAAGTGTCATCAAAGTAAATCCTCTCCTCCATGCTTGGGGGACTAAAAATATCATGCTCATCAAAACCAGCTTCCCCAAGCTTAAATTCTTCCATAGCATTAGCAATAATAGTGTTCAAAGAGTTCATGCTAATAACATTGCTACAACTATTTTGCAAACAAAGTTCCATGTGTTTTTTAATTTTCTCTTCAAACACCTCATGTCCTAACTCAAGATAAATACTATAAAGATCTCTAATATTTTTGTTGTTTTCCATTAAGCCTAACTAGTGAAATCACACAACTTAGTGTTCTCAGGAGTATTCATTTTAACAGTAGTAAATAAAGCAAACTAAATAAAGTAAATGCAAGTAACTAATTTTTTTGTGTTTTTAATATAGAGATCAAGACAGTAAATAAAGTAAATGCAAGTAACTAATTTTTTTGTATTTTTGATATAGAGAACGAACAGAGCAGTAAATAAAGTAAAGTAAAGCAAGAAAAAAACAAAGTAAAGAGATTGGATGTGGGAGACTCCCCTTGCAGCGTGTCTTGATCTCCCCGGCAACGGCGCCAGAAAAATCCTTGTTGTTGGCGTGTTGACACACGTCCGTTGGGAACCCCAAGAGGAAGGTGTGATGCGTACAGCAGCGAGTTTTCCCTCAGTATGAAACCAAGGTTATCGAACCAGTAGGAGTCAAGGAACACGTGAAGGTTGTTGGTGACGGAGTGTAGTGCGGCGCAACACCAGGGATTTCGGCGCCAACTGCTGTTAGCGTGTTGACACACGTCTGTTGGGAACCCCAAGAGGAAGGTGTGATGCGTACAACAGTGAGTTTTCCCTCAGTATGAAACCAAGGTTATCGAACCAGTAGGAGTCAAGGAACACGTGAAGGTTGTTGGTGATGGAGTGTAGTGCGGCGCAACACCAGGGATTCCGGCGCCAACGTGGAACCTGCACAACACAATCACAATACTTTGCCCCAACTTAACAGTGAGGTGTTGTTGATGGCGTGTAAGACACACGTCCGTTGGGAACCCCAAGAGGAAGGTGTGATGCGTACAACAGCAAGTTTTCCCTCAGTAAGAAACCAAGGTTTATCGAACCAGTAGGAGTCAAGAAGCACGTTGAAGGTTGATAGTGGCGGAGTGTAGTGCGGCGCAACACCAGGGATTCCGGCGCCAACGTGGAACCTGCACAACACAATCAAAGTACTTTGCCCCAACGTAACAGTGAGGTTCTCAATCTCACCGGCTTGCTGTAAACAAAGGATTATACGTATTGTGTGGAAGATGATGATTGTTTGCGAAGAACAGTAAAGAACAATTGCAGTAGATTGTATTTCAGATGTAAAGAATAGGATCGGGGTCCACAGTTCACTAGTGGTGTCTCAACCATAAGATAAACACATGTTGGGTGAACAAATTACAGTTGGGCAATTGAAAAATAAAGAAGGCATAACAATGCACATACATATATCATGATGAGTACTATGAGATTTAATCAGGGCATTACGACAAAGTACATAGACCGCTATCCAAGCATGCATCTATGCCTAAAAAGTCCACCTTCAGAGTTATCATCCGAACCCCTCCAAGTATTAAGTTGCAAACAACGGACAATTGCATTAAGTATGGTGCGTAATGTAATCAACACAAATATCCTTAGACAAAGCATCGATGTTTTATCCCTAGTGGCAACAACACATCCACAACCTTAGAACTTTCTCGTCATCGTCCCGCATTTAATGGAGGCATGAACCCACTATCGAGCATAAATACTCCCTCTTGGAGTCACAAGTATCAACTTGGCCGAGCCTCTACTAGCAACGGAGAGCATGCAAGAACATAAATAACATATATGATAGATTGATAATCAACTTGACATAGTATTCAATATTCATCGGATCCCAACAAACACAACATGTAGGATTACAAATAGACGATCTTGATCATGATAGGCAGCTCACAAGATCTAACATGATAGCACAATGAGGAGAAGACAACCATCTAGCTACTGCTATGGACCCATAGTCCAGGGGTGGACTACTCACACATCGATCCGGAGGCGATCATGGCGATGAAGAGACCTCCGGGAGATGATTCCCCTCTCCGGCAGGGTGCCGGAGGCGATCTCCTGAATCCCCCGAGATGGGATTGGCGGCGGCGGTGTCTCTGGAAGGTTTTCCGTATCGTGGCTCTCGGTACTAGGGGTTTCGCGACGAAGACTTTAAGTAGGCGGAAGGGCAGGTCAAGGGGTGTCACGAGGGGCCCACACAACAGGCCGGCGCGGCCAGGGCCTGGGTCGCGCCGCCCTGGCGTGTCGCCACCTCGCGGCCCCACTTCATTTCCTCTTCGGACTTCTGGAAGCTTCGTGTAAAAATAGGCCCCTGGGCGTTGATTTCGTCCAATTCCGAGAATATTTCCTTACTAGGATTTCTGAAACCAAAAACAGCAGAAAACAACTACTGGCTCTTCGGCATCTCGTCTATGGGTTAGTGCCGGAAAATGCATAATAATGACATATAATGTGTATAAAACATGTGAGTATCATCATAAAAGTAGAATGGAACATAAGAAATTATAGATACGTTTGAGACGTATCAAGCATCCCCAAGCTTAGTTCCTACTCGCCCTCGAGTAGGTAAACGATAACAAAGATAATTTCTGAAGTGACATGCTATCATAATCTTGATCATACTATTGTAAAGCATATGAGATGAATGCAGCGATTCGAAGCAATCATGAAGATAATGAGTAAACAAATGAATCATATAGCAAAGAATTTTCATGAATAATACTTTCAAGACAAGCATCAATAAGACTTGCATAAGAGTTACTCATAAAGCAATAAATTCAAAGTAAAGGTATTGAAGCAACACAAAGGAAGATACAAGTTTCAGCAGTTGCTTTCAACTTCAACATGTATATCTCATGGATAATTGTCAACACAAAGTAATATAACAAGTGCAATAAGTAAACATTTAAGAATCATTGCACACAGTTGATACAAGTGTTTGCTTCTGGGATAGAAAGAATAGGCAAACTGACTCAACAATAAAGTAGAAGATAGGCCCTTCGCAGAGGGAAGCATTGATTACTATATTTGTGCTAGAGCTTTTCATTTTGAAAACAAGAAACAATTTTGTCAACGGTAGTAATAAAGCATATATGTGTTATGTATAAGATATCCTATAAGTTGCAAGCCTCATGCATAGTATACCAATAGTGCTCGCACCTTGTCCGAATTATCTTGGATTAACACGGATTATCATTGCATAGCATATGTTTCAACCATGTGTCACAAAGGGGTACCTCTATGCCGCCTGTACAAAGGTCTAAGGAGAAAGCTCGCATTGGATTTCTCGCTTTTGATTATTCTCAACTTAGACATCCATACCGGGACAACATAGACAACAGATAATGGACTCCTCTTTAATGCATAAGCATTCAACAACAGTTAATATTCTCATAAGAGATTGAGGATTATTGTCCAAACTGAAACTTCCACCATGAATCATGGCTTTAGTTGGCGGCCCAATGTTCTTCTCTAACAGTATGCATACTCAAACCATTTGATCATGAAAATCGCCCTTACTTCAGACAAGACGAACATGCATAGCAACTCACATGATATTCAACAAAGGTAAAAGTTGATGGCGTCCCCAGAAACATGGTTACCGCTCAACAAGCAACTTATAAGAAATAAGATACATATCTACATATTCTTCACCACAATAGTTTTTAAGGCTACTTTCCCATGAGCTATATATTGCAGAGACAAGGAATGAAGTTTTAAAGGTAGCACTCAAGTAATTTACTTTGGAATGGCAGAGAAATACCATGTGGTAGGTAGGTATGGTGGACACAAATGGCATGGTTATTGGCTCAAGAATTTGGATGCATGAGAAGAATTCCTCTCAATACAAGGCTAGGCTAGCAAGGTTGTTTGAAGCAAACTCAAGTATAAAAGGTGCAGCAAAGCTCACATATGAACATATTGTAACTATTATAAGACTTTACATTGTCTCCTTATTGTTCAAACACCTCAACCAGAAAATATCTAGACTCTAGAGATCAATCATGCAAACCAAATATTAACAAGCTCTATGTAGTTATTCATTAATGGGTGCAAGGTACATGATGCAAGAGCTTAAACATGATCTATATGAGCACAACAATTGCCAAGTATCAAATTATTCAAGACATTATATCATTTACCACATGTGGCATTTTCCGTTTCCAACCATATAACAATGAATGAAGTAGTTCAACTTTCGCAATGAACATTAAAGATAAAGCTAAGAACATATGTGTTCATACGAAACAGCGGAGCGTGTCTCTCTCCCAAACAAAGAATGCTAGGATCCGATTTTATTCAAACAAAACAAAAACAAAAATAAAAACAAACTGACGCTCCAAGTAAAGCACATAAGATGTGACGAAAATAAAATATAGTTTCACTAGAGGAACCTGATAATGTTGTCGATGAAGAAGGGATGCCTTGGGCATCCCCAAGCTTAGACACTTGTGTCTTCTTAAAATATGCAGGGATGAACCACGGGGGCATCCCCAAGATTTGACTTTTCACTCTTCTTGATCATATTGTATCATCCTCCTCTATTGACCCTTGAAAACTTCCTCCACACCAAACTCAAAACAAACTCATTAGAGGGTCAGTGCATAATTCATATATTCAGAGGTGACATAATCATTCTTAACACTTCGGACATTGCACAAAGCTACTGAAAGTTAATGGAACAAAGAAATCCATCAAACATAGCAAAACAGGCAATGCGAAATAAAAGGCAGAATCTGTCAAAACAGAACAGTCCGTAAAGATGAATTTTTAAGAGGCACCATACTTGCTCAGATGAAAATGCCCAAATTTAATGAAAGTTGCGTACATATCTGAGGATCACGCACGTAAATTGGCAGATTTTTATAAATTTTCTGCAGAGACTACTGCTCAAATTCGTGACAGCAAGAAATCTGTTCCTGCGCAGTAATCCAAATCTAGTATTGACTTTACTATCAAAGACTTTACTTGGCACAACAATGCAATAAAATAAAGATAAGGAGAGGTTGCTACAGTAATAACAACTTCCAAGACTCAAATATAAAATAAAGTGCAGAAGTAAAATAATGGGTTGTCTCCCATAAGCGCTTTTCTTTAACGCCTTTCAGCTAGGCGCAGAAAGTGTGTATCAAGTATTATCGAGAGATGAAGCATCAACATAGGGATTTGGAGTTTTCTCAACTATGCATTTTATCTTATCTATGTAAGTTTCAGAGGCTCCTTTTTCATTATTCTTAGGCTTGCTATCCTCGTCAAACAAATTTTCGGGAACAAGCCAACCATAGTTATTTTCTAGAGCGTCATGCATTCCTAGGAGCTTACTAGGTATCGGTACTTTAATCTCCCCTCCATCATTAACATTATTAGTGTACCTTATTCTCTCCATGTCCATCTTTTCAAGGGTACTAGCAAAGTTGGTATAAGAGCCAAGCATCTTATATTTAATAAAGACCTTTCTAGCCTCTCTTGCTACACCACCAAATTCTTTAAGAAGGGTTTCTAAGACAAAATCTTTCTTTTCCCCTTCCTCCATATCACAGAGTGTGAGAAACATGTGTTGAAATATGGGATTGAGATTAACAAATTTAGTTTCCAACATGCGTACTAAAGAAGCAACAGCAATTTCATAAGTAGGAGCAAGTTCTACCAAGTGTCTATCTTCAAAATCTTCAGCTGTACTAACATGAGTGAAAAAATCTTCTATATTATCTCTTCCAATTATAGACCCTCGTCCTACCGGTATGTCTTTTAAGGTGAACTTAGGAGGAAACATGATGAAATATACTAAAGGTAAATAAAGTAAGGGATTTCTATTTTCGTGCCCCTGGCTCCTTAGTTGTGCTCAGTTTTCCCCAGCCCCTTAGTTTTTCCTCAGTTTTCCCCAAGACCTTGTCTGAAACCCGCAGAAGGAGCTCGGACGGAAGGAATCCCGTTTAGTTGACGTTGGTTGGTGCCGGCAAGTGGGGCCGCTGTTGGTGCCCCGCAGTGGACACGTCTTCACTTATCCGGATCATCGTGGGACCCACAACTTGTCCACGTTAGTGCGCCGGACCCACAGCTTACCCGGGTGACCGTTGCAAAATGGGAGCCCGAGCCAGCCCGTGCCCGTGCCATTGCTTCCCCTTTCTTTCCCCGCGCCCCATTGTTCTTCTTCTCCGCCAGCGGCAGCCCTTCTCCGGCAGGCGGGTGATGTCTAGTTTCTCTTCGACCTCCCGTTCTTCATGGCCGTAGTATGGACCCGTGCCTTTGACAAGATGTCCTGACTGCCCACGCCAGAGCCTCCGAAGCGGTCGATCCGTAAGACGGACGAGAATGGCAACCGTGGACGTGAGTTCCTTGCATGCGAGAGCTTGCCATATAGAGAGGGGGATAAGGTTAGATCTCGCTCCAATTTCTCTGTTTTCTCTCTATTTTCTTGCTATTCCCTCGAATTTTGGATTTAGGGTTCCCATTGTTGTTTTCAGATCCTGAAGAAATGCAGGCATTTCGAGTGGATCGATGTGTACGTTCGGAGGCTTCAATTGCAGGAATCAATTGGCGCTATTGGGGAGCGCAATTTGGGAGGGGGGACTTGCCGTAGAGAAGGCGGCGGAGAGAGGAGCCGTTCCGATTATGCCTAATGCTCCCAATGTAGGACTCGGAGGAAGTGAAGAGAGAACCGAAGAAAATGAACAAGCGATTAAGGCAGCTGATCGAGTTGAAGAAGCAAGCTAATCCGATGGCTGGTTGTTTTTTCCGTTGTATAATTGCGATCGGATTCTTATCATTGCTCACCAGGCGCTAGAAGTTGTTACAAGGGATACCTTGTTACAAATTCATTATTCAGTTACATGTACTTGTAGTTGTTTTCATAGTTAGTGTGTGCATTCACCGAAATTACCAACTATATTGGAATGCTAAAAAAAGTTGATAATTATACCACTTTAGGGCCGTTTCAAATTACTAAAACGCCAAAACTATATGGGATCCCCTAAAAGAAAAAGGAAAGCGAAAGATAGTTGATAATTGTTAGAGGGGTGACAATAATGCATTCACCTAAATCCGCAAATATGTATGCCTCATGTTTATACCGAAATTATACCACTTTTGGGTCGTTTCAAATTACCGAAACTATATGCCAAAACTATATCCCCTAAAAGAAAAAGGAAAGCGAAAGATGGTTGATAATTGTTAGAGGGGTGACAATAATGCATTCACCGAAATCCACAAATATGTATGCCTCATGTTTATACCGAAATTATACCACTTTTGGGCCGTTTCAAATTACCAAAACTATATGCCAAAACTATATCCCCTAAAAGAAAAAGGAAAGCGAAAGATGGTTGATAATTGTTAGAGTGGTGACAATAATGCCTTCACCGAAATCCACAAATATGTATGCCTCATGTTTATACCGAAATTATACCACTTTTGGGCCGTTTCAAATTACCGAAACTATATGCCAAAACTATATCCCCTAAAAGAAAAAGGAAAGCGAAAGATAGTTGATAATTGTTTTTTTTTGAAAATAATGCATCCACCGAGAGAGAGAGAGAGAGGGGTGGCCACGAAGAGAGATAGATGGGTGGCCACGAAGAGACGGGGAGGGGTATACTGCCCGTTAGATCAGTTGATCAACGGTTCGTGGAGTCGATCCGTGTGACAACGGCTCAACCAATCAGGATAAGTTTGGGCTTCTGAGAGCATTTGTGACAGAACTTGAGGGCAAAACTAAGTAGTACTAACAATCCAAGGGCACATAAATAGTAAATAGACTAAGGGATTCAAACAAAAAGAATTACAAAATGAAAAATGTGTGTTTTGTACAATATAATTCATATTGGGCTACGTCAAATTATTTGCAATTCAAATATACATGAGTGTGACAATTATGGCATCATTTAGACAAACTATGTTTTTGGGGAAGATGTTTTGCAAAGGGGTTTGAGTGGAAAACCATGCATCTTCATAGCTACACTAGTGATTCTGAGAAGTGGCAATTTGTGGTAAAACTTGATTTATATATGTTTGTTAAGGTTTTCTTGGTGGCAGGTTGCGTAGGAAGACTCCATGAGTAGGTGCCACTATGTTTTTATTTTTTTGATTTTTTTGCGCATGAAATGCCTCAATTAGATATGTTAATCTCATTTGTTGACTCTCTGTTGACTAGCTACTTGAGGGTAAAACTGAGTATATTGCACTTGCCAGTCTAAGTACTCGAGGGGAAAACTGAGTACAGATAAAATTTCTGTATAAGGCCCGAGGTTATAACTGAGTACACCAAACGTCCCAGGGTTAGACTCGTGTCGCGGTGCACGCTGCAGCCGTGCATAGCGGACGCGTGTTGCGGTACATGCCACCTTCGTATTTATAGAGCCCTTTTCCTCTCCCTCGACGCACGTTCTCACTGCAACCGCCTCTCCTGTCCCATCATCTTCTCCGCAACCGAAGAAAAAACCCCGAAGAAAACCGCCGGCGATGGAGAAGAATGAGATGCCCATTGTCGGCGCATCAGCTGCCGGCGCATCGGCCGCTGCCCCCGTCCAGGCCCCTGTCGCTGCTTCCAACGTAGCAGCCGGCGCATCAGCCACCGGCGCATTGGCCGCTGCCCCCATCCAGGCCCCTGTCGCTGCTTCCAACGTAGCAGCCGGCGCATCAGCCGCCGGCGCATCGGCCGCCGCCACCGTCCAGGCCCCCGTCGCTTGGGACCCGTACGAACCAGTGCCGTACGACGCGCCGGAGAACCCCTACGACACCAACATCATCGACGACGAGCCGGAGGTAACCCTTTGCTCCCTTGTTCTTATCCCATTTCAATCCTTTTGTGTTAGATCTAGCGTTATTAGGGTTCGTCTGTTCCTAGTTCAATCCATTTGTGTTAGATCTAGCGTTATTAGGGTGCGTCTGTTCCTAGTTCAATCCTTTTGTGTTAGATCTTGCGTTATTAGTGCTTGTGATTTGCTTTTGTTTAAGATTTGTGCCGATGATGATGAATATTTGGGCACAAATTGATTCAGGGTTTGGTCGGTAAACAATTGGTGTGTTCAAATTTGTTGTGCATGATCTTTGGTTTACTCACTCAAATCCTGGATATAAGTGTGTCCAATGTAACCGAGGCTACCTCTTTTTTCGAGCCCATATTATCATGCATGATCTTTGTTCACTCTCCGTTCCATCATCGTTGCAATTGACTCCGTGTTTTTTGCACGATCTTTGGTGCTACGTGACAGGTGCAGAGCAGCGACGTCGACAGACGACGACGAGTCCTTCCACACCAAGACTCGTCACGTCCTCGGGAGGCTGCAGTCCGGCCATTACGATGGCCCCTTTGCTCGAGGCATTTACAAGTGCCCCTTCGCAACAGGAAGCTCCGCGCCACCGACTTCAACCGCCCGGTGAACCATGCTGAATCCATTGGCAGATGCGGCGCTAGAGTTGGAACGACGGTGAACGTGCATGCGTTCATGGCCAAACACAAAGCACTTGGGATTCACTCGCGCAACCTCCAGGCGAGTCACGGGCGCAACTCCGGAGGCGTTGAACATGCCTACCGCACTCTCCGTATGTGATTGCTCTATCCGTAGAGCAGCTTAAATTCATGTAAAATGTAGCTTATGTTGTAGGGTTCTATCGGTACTACTATTGGATCTGTCGTGAATATATCTATACTATGTTGGCTGCTGTATGCAGCTTATCCTATATTTTTTCTGGATTTGTGCCCTAGATTTCCTACCTGATTGGGTAAAAACGAAGGCATAAAGAAATGAATATCGTTAAAAACAGAAGGAGAAGCTGCTCTAGATTTGCTACCAATTTGGGCTATCAAATATGAATGAGATCGAGCGAGAGAGAGGAAAATGGTACATTGAAAACTGCTAATCTGGGCGAAAGAGACAGAAACCACTCGTGCCCACGTCCCGGACCCACACGGCTCCACACGCTACGGCTCCACACGCTACGGCCCCACACGCTACTGCCACACAAACATGGTCTCGTCCTGTCCCACGCGGTTCTTTCCTACCAGCCCCACACGACGCGGCCCCACAAACGACACGACCCCACTCGTCAGCACGGAACGGCCAACTTAACGGATTCCTTCCGTCCGAGCTCCTTCTGCGGGTTTCGGACAAGGTCTTGGGGAAAACTGAGGAAAAACTAAGGAGCTGGGGAAAACTGAGCACAACTAAGGACCCGAGGGCACGAAAATAGAAATCCCATAAAGTAAATGCAAGTAACTAATTTTTTTGTGTTTTTGATATAGAGAACAAGACAGTAAACAAAGTAAAACTAGCAACTAATTTTTTTTGTGTTTTTGATATAAAGAGCAAACAAAGCAGTAAATAAAGTAAAGTAAAGCAAGACAAAAACAAAGTAAAGAGATTGGATGTGGGAGACTCCCCTTGCAGCGTGTCTTGATCTCCCCTGCAACGGCGCCAGAAAAATGCTTGATGGCGTGTAAGACACACGTCCGTTGGGAACCCCAATAGGAAGGTGTGATGCGTACAGCAGCAAGTTTTCCCTCAGTAAGAAACCAAGGTTTATCGAACCAGTAGGAGTCAAGAAGCACGTTGAAGGTTGATGGTGGCGGAGTGTAGTGCGGCGCAACACCAGGGATTCCGGCGCCAACGTGGAACCCGCACAACACAATCAAAGTACTTTGCCCCAACGTAACAGAGTGAGGTTGTCAATCTCACCGGCTTGTCTGTAAACAAAGGATTAAACGTATTATGTGGAAGATGATGATTGTTTGCGAAGAACAAGTAAAGAACAATTGCGAGTAGATTGTATTTCGGATGTAAAGAATAGGACCGGGGTCCACAGTTCACTAGTGGTGTCTCTCCCATAAGATAAACGGATGTTGGGTGAACAAATTACAGTTGGGCAATTGACAAATAAAGAAGGCATAACAATGCACATACATATATCATGATGAGTACTATGAGATTTAATCGGGGCATTACGACAAAGTACATAGACCGCTATCCAGACATGCATCTATGCCTAAAAAGTCCACCTTCGAGGTTATCATCCGAACCCCTCCAGTATTAAGTTGCAAACAACGGACAATTGCATTAAGTATGGCGCGTAATGTAATCAACACAAATATCCTTAGACCAAGCATCGATGTTTTATCCCTAGTGGCAACAAGCACATCCACAACCTTAGAACTTTCTCGTCACCGTCCCGGATTTAATGGAGGCATGAACGCACTATCGAACATAAATACTCCCTCTTGGAGTCACAAGTATCAACTTGGCCGAGCCTCTACTAGCAACGGAGAGCATGCAAGAACATAAATAACATATATGATAGATTGATAATCAACTTGACATAGTATTCAATATTCATCGGATCCCAACAAACACAACATGTAGGATTACAAATAGATGATATTGATCATGATAGGCAGCTCACAAGATCTAACATGATAGCACAATGAGGAGAAGACAACCATCTAGCTACTGCTATGGACCCATAGTCCAGGGGTGGACTACTCACACATCGATCCGGAGGCGATCATGGCGATGAAGAGACCTCCGGGAGATGACTCCCCTCTCCGGCAGGGTGCCGGAGGCGATCTCCTGAATCACCCGAGATGGGATTGGCGGAGGCGGCGTCTCTGGAAGGTTTTCCGTATCGTGGCTCTCCGTACTGGGGGTTTTCGCGACGAAGACTTTAAGTAGGCGGAAGGGCAGGTCAAGGGGCGTCTCGAGGGGCCCACACAACAGGCCGGCGCGGCCAAGGCCTGGGCCGCGCCGCCCTGGCGTGTCGCCACCTCGTGGCCCCACTTCGTTTCCTCTTCGGACTTCTGGAAGCTTCGTGTAAAAATAGGCGCCTGGGCGTTGATTTCGTCCAATTCCGAAAATATTTCCTTACTAGGATTTCTGAAACCAAAAACAGCAGAAAACAACGAATCGGCTCTTCGGCATCTCGTCAATGGGTTAGTGCCAGAAAATGCATAATAATGACATATAATGTGTATAAAACATGTGAGTATCATCATAAAAGTAGCATGGAACATAAGAAATTATAGATACGTTTGAGACGTATCAGTTGTCAATCTCACTGGCTTGCTGTAAAAAAAGGATTAAATGTATAGTGTGGAAGATGATGTTTGTTTGCGAAGAACAGTAAAGAACAGAGTTTGCAGTAGATTGTATTTCAGATGTAAAAGAATGGACCGGGGTCCACAGTTCACTAGTGGTGTCTCTCCCATAAGATAAATGGCTTGTTGGGTGAACAAATTACAGTTGGGCAATTGACAAATAGAGAGGGCATAACAATGCACATACATATCACGATGACTACTATGAGATTTAATCAGGGCATTACGACAAAGTACATAGACCGCTATCCACCATGCATCTATGCCTAAAAAGTCCACCTTCAGGTTATCATCCGAACCCCTTCCGGTATTAAGTTGCAAACAACGGACAATTGCATTAAGTATGGTGCGTAATGTAATCAACACAAATATCCTTAGACAAAGCATTGATGTTTTATCCCTAGTGGCAACAAGCACATCCACAACCTTAGAACTTTCCGTCACTATCCCGCATTCAATGGAGGCATGAACCCACTATCGAGCATAAATACTCCCTCTTGGAGTTACAAGTATCAACTTGGCCAGAGCCTCTACTAGCAACGGAGAGCATGCAAGAACATAAACAATATATATATGATAGATTGATAATCAACTTGACATAGTATTCCATATTCATCGGATCCCAACAAACACAACATGTAGCATTACAAATAGATGATCTTGATCATGATAGGCAGCTCACAAGATCTAACATGATGGCACAATGAGGAGAAGACAACCATCTAGCTACTGCTATGGACCCATAGTCCAGGGGTGAACTACTCACACATCAATCCGGAGGCGATCATGGTGATGAAGAGTCCTCCGGGAGATGATTCCCCTCTCCGGTAGGGTGCCGGAGGCGATCTCCTGAATCCCCCGAGATGGGATTGGTGGCGGCGGCGTCTCTGGAAGGTTTTCCGTATCGTGGCTCTCGGTACTGAGGTTTTCGCGACGAAGGCTTTAAGTAGGCGAAAGGGCAGCGTCGGTGGCGGCACGGGGGCCCCACACCATAGGGCGGCGCGAGCCCCACCCAGACCGCGCGGCCCTATGGTGGTGGCGCCTCATCGCCCCACTTCGTATCCCCTCCGGTCTTCTGGAAGCTCCGTGGAAAAATAAGACCCTGGGCGTTGATTTCGTCCAATTCCGAGAATATTTCGTTTGTAGGATTTCTGAAACCAAAAACAGCAGAAAACAACAACTGGCTCTTCGGCATCTCGTCAATAGGTTAGTGCCGGAAAATGCATAATAATGACATAAAGTGTGTATAAAACATGTGAGTATCATCATAAAAGTAGCATGGAACATAAGAAATTATAGATACGTTTGAGACGTATCACCAATGTGGAACCTGCACAACACAATCACAATACTTTGCCCCAACTTAACAGTGAGGTTGTCAATCTCACTGGCTTGCTGTAAACAAAGGATTAAACGTATGGTGTGGAAAATGATTTTTGTTTGCGAAGAACAGTAAAGAACAGAGTTTGCAGTAGATTGTATTTCAGATGTAAAAGAATGGACCGGGGTCCACAGTTCACTAGTGGTGTCTCTCCCATAAGATAAATGGCATGTTGGGTGAACAAATTACAGTTGGGCAATTGACAAATAGAGAGGGCATAACAATGCACATACATATCACGATGACTACTATGAGATTTAATCAGAGCATTACGACAAAGTACATAGACCGCTATCCATCATGCATCTATGCCTAAAAAGTCCACCTTCAGGTTATCGTCCGAACCCCTTCCAGTATTAAGTTGCAAACAACAGACAATTGCATTAAGTATGGTGCGTAATGTAATCAACACAAATATCCTTAGACAAAGCATTGATGTTTTATCCCTAGTGGCAACAACACATCCACAACCTTAGAACTTTCTGTCACTGTCCCAGATTCAATGGAGGCATGAACCCACTATCAAGCATAAATACTCCCTCTTGGAGTTACAAGTAACAACTTGGCCAGAGCCTCTACTAGCAACGGAGAGCATGCAAGAACATAAACAACACATATATGATAGATTGATAATCAACTTGACATAGTATTCCATATTCATCGGATCCCAACAAACACAACATGTAGCATTACAAATAGATGATCTTGATCATGATAGGCAGCTCACAAGATCTAACATGATAGCACAATGAGGAGAAGACAACCATCTAGCTACTGCTATGGACCCATAGTCCAGGGGTGAACTACTCACACATCAATCCGGAGGTGATCATGGTGATGAAGAGTCCTCCGGGAGATGATTCCCCTCTCCGGCAGGGTGCCGGAGGCGATCTCCTGAATCCCCCGAGATGGGATTGGCGGCGGAGGCGTCTCTGGAAGGTTTTCCGTATCGTGCCTCTCGGTACTGGGGTTTTCACGACGAAGGCTTTAAGTAGGCGGAAGGTCAGAGTTGGAGGCGGCGCGGGGGCCCCACACCATAGGGCGACGCGGGCCCCACCCAGGCCGCGCGGCCCTATGGTGGCGGTGCCTCGTCGCCCCACTTCGTAATCCCTTCGGTCTTCTGGAAGCTTCGTGGAAAAATAAGACCATGGGCGTTGATTTCGTCCAATTCCGAAAATATTTCCTTTGCAGGATTTCTGAAACCGAAAACAGCAGAAAACAGCAACTGGCTCTTCGGCATCTCGTCAATAGGTTAGTGCCGGAAAATGCATAATAATGACATAAAGTGTGTATAAAACATGTGAGTATCATCATAAAAGTAGCATGGAACATAAGAAATTATAGATACATTTGAGACGTATCACCCCCCTCACCCATTACCTTTTCTCAAGTCAGTTGAAAAGGGGGCCACAACCTTGGTTTTATTTGGCGCATGCATGTTTATATACTGTTGCCTTCGGGTGTTTACTTCCTGTTGCCTTCGGGTGTTTATATTCTGTACTGTACTGCATAATTGCTAGACGACTTATCTAGTGCTTGGCCGTTAGTGCCCGCCTAGACGCCTACGCAACCTCTGGGTCCGTCTCGGAGTACGGACGAACTTCGTCACGGGTAGCTTAGTTTGGTGGCCCCCCTAGACTTTCTTGTTGAACTGGGAACGGTCTTGTTGTGAGACATCGCCTGTAAGAAGCGGTTCGAGCATGCGTATGGTTACATTTGGGCAACCCCTGCAGGGTGTACATCTTATCGATAAGCCGTGTCCGCAGTTATGGACGACTTGAAATTGTATAGCTTGATCATAGAACAACTTACACCGTTATCTTATTGCTAATAATCTGCTAATAACTTGCGTAGTAATATAGCATTACTACAACCGATACGTAATAAAACTTGTCCACCGTTGAGTGCCTTTTACATTGCCTCTTCGCTTTGTTGAAGGGGATATGTGTAATCGGCTGGGTTATGATTGTGTAGTCTTTAGTTGTTACCTTATGGGCTCTCTCACCTTCTCTGAGTAGACGGATGTTGTAGCGTGTCTCTATTGGTTATAGTTTTGCTTCCGCTAAACCTACCATATAGCCCCAGGTGATATATTCGCCCGGCGAGCATAGCCATTTCTAGTCTCGCTATACGTGCCGGAGTTCGTTCCTTGGTACTTACTCTCGCCTTTTCTCTTTCTCTTTTGCTTCCTCCCTTTTGTCGGAAACCGATGGCCCGACTTCGACAGGTACAAGATGATGACGTTAGCGAGGTTACCCTTCCGGCTTGGCCTGGGCAGGGTTATGGATGCCATCGTTTATCTTCATGACTCTTAGTTCAATTTGTATCTTGTCCGTACTCGGACGTATTCGATCTTCTGTATGATTTGGATCTTTGTATTGTATATTTGTATCTTGACTCGTTGGAGTCATTGTTGTAATATATGTTTCTTGTGGGCTCTATTGTAATCCTGTTGTAATGTTACCGCTAGTGTTAATTCCTCTGGCATCACGTGTGTGATTCGTCGCGCACGTCGTGTCGGAGGGATTTCGGCGGGATCGCTGGAATCCTCATCGTACCGTTTCTGGGGCATCACAAGTTGGTATCAGAGCTCAGGTTGTCGATACCCCACTAGTCCAGCCTGTAGGATAACCTTGCCAACGGACGTTGTGTCTAGTGTTAAAACTATTTTCTGAAAACTCGTTGGATAGATCTGATTAGCTCTGTTTTCTCCTTATCTATATTCTTTCTCCTCTTACCTTTACGAGTTTTGAGTCTTCTCTCTTATCTGCTTCTCCGAGCCTTAGGTTCCGACGTGGGTTGGATGATCTATGCCTTCACCTATTAGGACCGATCTCTGAAGATTTCTGAAAGAAGAACATCACCGGCGGCTAACCTTCGTCTTCTCCATCGATGTCATCTATGCCTCTCTGATCTTTCTACAATTCTTTGTTCTTTGGCTCCGTCGAATTTTCGCTGACAATGCTTGTCGATATCGTCAATCAGAATTCTGGGAGCTGTTACACGACTCTCCTATTCATGTGCAGAGTAATACTTTGAGTGCGGGATGGGCTGATCACCATACCGACTACTCTTATTATTCGCTCTTGTTACGATGAATTGGTGGATCCGTGTGACTGTTACTCCTTCCTTTGTTTCTCCGGAGTCATCATCGTCATCGGAACAATGACTTCTTGTTGGTGGTGTCGACCGCCCAAGCTGGAGCAAGACATCTTGTTAGTGTTGTCGAGGAGATCGACACGTCGCCTGAAGATCCGCTTGTTCACCTCTCTCCCCCGTACCTAGACGTGGGATCTCGGGGCACGATCCCTTGTTAGTGGTGTCGATTGTAACGGCCCTGGGTAGTACCCCTATTAGATTTGGTTGTTGTTTTTATTTTATACATCATCATGCATCATCATGCATCATGCATCATATCATCCATGTTTGTTCTTACAAAACAAAATTATTTTTATAAACCTTAAATTATTTTTGTTTTGTTTTCCTCTCATATGGTTTCTATATAAACCTCCTCTATGTCTTATCATTTAACAAAACTATAAAACCAAAACTATAAAAATATATAAACTATTTCAAATGTTTCAAATTCTAATTAAACTCTGCTGTTTGGGTTTAATTTGAAAAGGATTTATGAACCAGTTTTAAAATTAAACAGAAAAAGGTTTTCAAAATAAAAATCTAACCCCTCTCCCTGGGACACTCTCTCTTCTTGGCCCATTTTTCTTCCTCTCTCCCTTCTAACCCGGCGGCCCACCTCCCCTCTCTCCTTTCGGCCCACCTCTTTCTCCCCTGGCAGCCCACCGTCCATCCCGTACCCCTTCGATCCTCTTTTCTTTTCGTCCTTGTCTTCTTCCTTCCTCACGCTGGCAACATGAGCAGCGTGGTCCTCCACTCCACTCCTGCTCCCTTTCTCCCTCCTTAAAGCCTCTCCCTGGGAACCCTAGCGCCCATCCCCCTCTCCTTCTCCCTCTCACGCTCCGCCACCTACCTTTCCTCTGGAGATTTCTTCTTCTCTGTAAGCAACTAAGGAGAAACCCCACAACATCTCCTCCACCTCGCCATGGCGCCGCCTCTGCAGACCATCCCCCGCCGTTCCGAGGGCACCGGCGGATGTGCCTCATCGTCCTCTCCATCCTCATGCGAGGAATCGAATCGAAACCTCTCCAATCTAACGCAAAGTCGCCGATTCCGTCATCTTGCTGCCCGTGTCTTCTTCAAAATCCGGCGCCGTTCGACCTCCCCTAGCCCGTCCGAGCTCACCAACGTGTTCCTGGTGAGAAACCGCGTCTCCAAGACCCTCTCGCTCTTCTCCTTTCTTCTCCTGGACGCGCCGCCGGTGTTGACCGCCGTTCTTCTCCGCAGCTGCACGTCGTCGGCGCAGCTCTAGTGGCTCCTTGGTGCCGGCTTCGCTACTCCCAGGTTCCCCGCGTCGAGGCACATCCCCGACGCCACCTTCCCCGTCCCGGTTTGCCCAGAATCGCCAGATCGATTCGTCCCTGACCTCCATCTCCGCCATGGATGAACGTGTCCAATTGGTGTGTGTGTTCGTGATACGTCTCCGACGTATCGATAATTTCTTATGTTCCATGCCACATTATTGATAATATCTACATGTTTTATGCACATTATATGTCATATTTATGCGTTTTCCGGAACTAACCTATTGACAAGATGCCGAAGTGCCAGTTCCTGTTTTCTGCTGTTTTTGGTTTCAGAAATCCTAGTAACGAAATATTCTCGGAATCGGACGAAATCAAGACCCAGGTTCCTATTTTTCCCGGAACCATCCGGAACACCCGAGAGCCGCCGGAGGGAAGCCCCGGGGGCCCCACACCACACCCGGCGCGGCCGGAGGGAGGGGCCGCGCCGCCCTATGGTGTGGTGGCCCCGGGCCCCCTCCGAGGCTGCCCTTCCGCCTATTTAAAGCCTCCGTCGCGAAAACCCTATTACGAAGGACGAAACCCACGTAAACCTTCCGGAGCCGCCGCCATCGCGAAGCCAAGATCCGGGGGACAGGAGTCTCCGTTCCGGCACCCTGCCGGAGCGGGGAAGTGCCCCCGAAGGCTTCTCCATCGACACCGCTGCCATCTCCACCGCCATCTTCATCACCGCTGCTCGCTCCCATGAGGAGGGAGTAGTTCTCCATCGAGGCTCGGGGCTGTACCGGTAGCTATGTGGTTCATCTCTCTCCTATGTACTTCAATACAATAATCTCATGAGCTGCCTTACATGATTGAGATTCATATGATGATGCTTGTAATCTAGATGTCATTGTGCTAGTCAAGTGATTTTTACTTATGTGATCTCCGGAGACTCCTTGTCCCACGTGTGTAAAGGTGACAGTGTGTGCACCGTGTGGGTCTCTTAGGCTATATTTCACAGAATACTTACTCACTGTTATGAATGGCGTAGTGAAGTGCTTATTTATATCTCTTTATGATTGCAATGTGTTTGTATCACAATTTATCTATGTGCTACTCTAGCAATGTTATTAAAGTAGTTTATTCCTCCTGCACGGTGTAATGGTGACAGTGTGTGCATCCGTGTTAGTACTTGGCGTATGCTATGACCATGATATCTTGTAGATTGTGAAGTTAACTATTGCTATGATAGTATTGATGTGATCTATTCCTCCTACATAGTGTGAAGGTGACAAGTGTGCATGCTCGTGTTAGTACTTGGTTTAGTCGTGTTGATCTTTCTTGCACTCTAAGGTTATTTAAATATGAACATTGAATTGTGGAGCTTGTTAACTCCGGCATTGAGGGTTCGTGTAATCCTACGCAATGTGTTCATCATCCAACAAGAGTGTAGAGTATGCATTTATCTATTCTCGTTATGTGATCAAAGTTGAGAGTGTCCACTAGTGAAAGTCTATTCCCTAGGCCTTGTTCCTAAATACTGCTATCGCTGCTTGTTTACTGTTTTACTGCGTTACTACTGCTACCATATTACCACCATCAACCACACGCCAGCAAGCTATTTTCTGGCACCGTTGCTACTGCTCGCATTTATTCATACCACCTGTATTTCACTATCTCTTCGCCGAACTAGTGCACCTATTAGGTGTGTTGGGGACACAAGAGACTTCTTGCTTTGTGGTTGCAGGGTTGCATGAGAGGGATATCTTTGACCTCTTCCTCCCCGAGATCGATAAACCTTGGGTGATCCACTTAAGGGAAACTTGCTGCTGTTCTACAAACCTCTGCTCTTGGAGGCCCAACACTGTCTACAAGAATAGAAGCTCCCGTAGACATCAAGCACTTTTCTGGCGCCGTTGCCGGGGAGGAAAGGTAAAAAGGCACTCATACTACGGTTCCAGGTAACAGTACTTTTCTGGCGCCATTGTGTTTGTGCTCGAAGCTATTTCCTTTAGATCCTGCAATTGCATCTTTTTGTTTCTTGTTTACACAAGTTTGGCATAATGGACAACAATGAGCTTCTTATTCTATTTCCTGATTTAAAACATGGATTGTTTGATGCGAAAATTAAAAAACCTATGGAATCTTATTTGCATGCTCGGTAGTAATATTAGTATGAACGCTTTGAACACCATTGTTGATAATAATGTAGAAAGTTCTAAGCTTGGGGAAGTTGGTTTTCATGATCTTTTTAGTCCCCCAAGCATTGAGGAGAAAATTTTCTTTGATGATACTTTGCCTCCTATTTATGATGATTATAATGATAGTGGTCTTTTGGTGCCACCTACTATGGAGAGTGAATTTTATTATGATTATACTATGCCTCCTACACTTGATGAGAATAATAATGATAGCTACTTTGTTGAATTTGCTCCCACTACAACTAATAAAATTGATTATGCCCATGTGGAGAGTAATAATTTTATGCATGAGACTCATGATAAGAATGCTTTATGTGATAGTTATATTGTTGAGTTTGCTCATGTTGCTACTGAAAGTTATTATGAGAGAGGAAAATATGGTTGTAGAAATTTTCATGTTACTAAAATGCCTCTCTATATGATGAAATTTTTGAAGCTACACTTGTTTTATCTTCCTATGCTTGTCACTTTGCTCTTCATGAACTTGTTTATTTACAAGATTCCTATGCATAGGAAGCATGTTAGATTTAAATGTGTTTTGAATTTGCCACTTGATGCTCTCTTTTGCCTCGAATACTATTTCCTGCGAGTGCATCATTAAAACTGCTGAGCCCATCTTAATGGCTATAAAGAAAGAACTTCTTGGGAGATAACCCATGTGTTATTTTGCTACAGTACTTTGTTTTATATTTGTGTCTTGGAAGTTGTTTAATACTGTAGCAACCTCTCCTTATCTTAGTTTTGATTTTTGTTGTACCAAGTAAAGTCTTTGATAGTAAAGTAAGTACTAGATTTGGATTACTGCGCAGTCCAGATTTCTTTGCTGTCACGAATATGGGTCTACCTCCCTGTAGGTAGCTCAGAAAATTAAGCCAATTTACGTGCATGATCCTCAGATATGTACGCAACTTTCATTTAATTTGGGCATTTTCATTTGAGCAATTCTGGTGCCCTAATAAAATCCATCTTTACGGACTGTTCTGTTTTGACAGATTCTGCCTTTTATTTCGCATTGCCTCTTTTGCTATGTTGGATGAATTTCTTTGATCCATTAATGTCCAAGTAGCTTTATGCAATGTCCAGAAGTGTTAAGAATGATTGTGTCACCTCTGAACATGTTAATTTTTATTGTGCACTAACCCTCTAATGAGTTGTTTCGAGTTTGGTGTGGAGGAAGTTTTCAAGGGTCAAGAGAGGAGGATGATATACTATGATCAAGAAGAGTGAAAGCTTCTAAGCTTGGGGATGCCCCGGTGGTTCACCCCTGCATATTTCAAGAAGACTCAAGCATCTAAGCTTGGGGATGCCCAAGGCATCCCCTTCTTCATCGACAAATTATCATGTTCCTTCTCTTGAAACTATATTTTTATTCGGCCACATCTTATGTACTTTACTTGGAGCGTCTGTGTGCTTTTGTTTTTGTTTTTGTTTGAATAAATGCTTGTGTGGGAGAGAGACACGCTCCGCTGGTTCGTATGAACACATGTGTTCTTAGCCTTTAATTTTCATGGCGAAGGTTGAAACTGCTTCGTTAAATTGTTATATGGTTGGAATTGGAAAATGATACATGTAGTAAATTGCTATAATGTCTTGGATAATGTGATACTTGGCAATTGTTGTGCTCATGTTTAAGCTCTTGCATCATATGCTTTGCACCCATTAATGAAGAAACACTTAGAGCTTGCTAATTTGGTTTGCATATTTGGTTTCTCTAGAGTCTAGATAATATCTAGTATTGAGTTTTGAACAACAAAGAAGATGGTGTAGAGTCTTATAATGTTTACAATATGTCTTTTATGTGAGTTTTGCTGTACCGTTCATCCTTGTGTTTGTTTCACATAACCTTGCTAGCCTAAACCTTGTATCGAGAGGGAATACTTCTCATGCATCCAAAATACTTGAGCCAACCACTATGCCATTTGTGTCCACCATACCTACCTACTACATGGTATTTATCCGCCATTCCAAAGTAAATTGCTTGAGTGCTACCTTTAAAATTCCATCATTCACCTTTGCAATATATAGCTCATGGGACAAATAGCTTAAAAACTATTGTGGTATTGAATATGTACTTATGCACTTTATCTCTTATTAAGTTGCTTGTTGTGCGATAACCATGCTTCCGGGGACGCCATCAACTACTCTTTGTTGAATATCATGTGAGTTGCTATGCATGTCCGTCTTGTCTGAAGTAAGAGAGATCTACCACCTTAATGGTTGGAGCATGCATATTGTTAGAGAAGAACATTGGGCCGCTAACTAAAGCCATGATTCATGGTGGAAGTTTCAGTTTTGGACATATATCCTCAATCTCATATGAGAATAATAATTGTTGCCACATGCTTATGCATTAAAGAGGATTCCATTATCTGTTGTCCATGTTGTCCCGGTATGGATGTCTAAGTTGAGAATAATCAAAAGCGAGAAATCCAAAATGCGAGCTTTCTCCTTAGACCTTTGTACGAGCGGCATGGAGGTACCCCATTGTGACACTTGGTTAAAACATGTGCATTGCAAAGATCCGGTAGTCCAAGCTAATTAGGACAAGGTGCGGGCACTATTAGTATACTATGCATGAGACTTGCAACTTGTAAGATATAATTTACATAACTCATATGCTTTATTACTATCGTTGACAAAATTGTTTCATGTTTTCAAAATAAAAGCTCTAGCACAAATATAGCAATCGATGCTTTCCTCTTTGAAGGACCATTCTCTTTACTTTTATGTTGAGTCAGTTCACCTATCTCTCTCCACCTCAAGAAGCAAACACTTGTGTGAACTGTGCATTGATTTCTACATACTTGCATATTGCACTTGTTATATTACTCTATGTTGACAATATCCATGAGATATACATGTTATAAGTTGAAAGCAACCGCTGAAACTTAATCTTCCTTTGTGTTGCTTCAATACCTTTACTTTGATTTATTGCTTTATGAGTTAACTCTTATGCAAGACTTATTGATGCTTGTCTTTAAGTACTATTCATGAAAAGTCTTTGCTTTATGATTCATTTGTTTACTCATGTCATTGCCATTGCTTTGATCGCTGCATTCATTACATATGTTTACAATATGATCAAGTTTATGATGGCATGTCACTTCAGAAATTATCTTTGTTATCGTTCTACCTGCTCGGGACGAGCAGAACTAAGCTTGGGGATGCTGATACGTCTTCGACGTATCGATAATTTCTTATGTTCCATGCCACATTATTGATGTTATCTACATGTTTTATGCACACTTTATGTCATATTCGTGCATTTTCTCGGAACTAACCTATTAACAAGATGCCGAAGTGCCAGTTCCTGTTTTCTGCTGTTTTTGGTTTCAGAAATCCTAGTAACGAAATATTCTCGGAATCGGACGAAATCAAGACCCAGGTTCCTATTTTTCCCGGAACCATCCAGAACACCCGAGAGCCGCCAGAGGGAAGCCCTGGGGGCCCCACACCACACCCTGGCGCGGCCAGAGGGGGGCCGCGCCGCCCTATGGTGTGGTGGCCCCAGGCCCCCTCCGAGGCTGCCCTTCCGCCTATTTAAAGCCTCCGTCGCGAAAACCCTATTACGAAGGACGAAACCCACATAAACCTTCCAGAGCCGCCGCCATCGCGAAGCCAAGATCCGGGGGACAGGAGTCTCCGTTCCGGCACCCTGCCGGAGCGGGGAAGTGCCCCCGGAAGGCTTCTCCATCGACACCGCTGCCATCTCCACCGCCATCTTCATCACCGCCGCTGCTCCCATGAGGAGGGAGTAGTTCTCCATCGAGGCTCGGGGCTGTACCGGTAGCTATGTGGTTCATCTCTCTCCTATGTACTTCAATACAATAATCTCATGAGCTGCCTTACATGATTGAGATTCGTATGATGATGCTTGTAATCTAGATGTCATTGTGCTAGTCAAGTGAGTTTTACTTATGTGATCTCCGGAGACTCCTTGTCCCACGTGTGTAAAGGTGACAAGTGTGTGCACCGTGTGGGTCTCTTAGGCTATATTTCACGTAATACTTACTCACCGTTATGAATGGCGTAGTGAAGTGCTTATTTATATCTCTTTATGATTGCAATGTGTTTGTATCACAATTTATCTATGTGCTACTCTAGCAATGTTATTAAAGTAGTTTATTCCTCCTGCACGGTGTAATGGTGACAGTGTGTGCATCCGTGTTAGTACTTGGCGTATGCTATGATCATGATCTCTTGTAGATTGTGAAGTTAACTATTGCTATGATAGTATTGATGTGATCTATTCCTCCTACATAGTATGAAGGTGACAGTGTGCATGCTGTGTTAGTACTTGGTTTAGTCGTGTTGATCATTCTTGCACTCTAAGGTTATTTAAATATGAACATTGAATTGTGGAGCTTGTTAACTCCGGCATTGAGGGTTCGTGTAATCCTACGCAATGTGTTCATCATCCAACAAGAGTGTAGAGTATGCATTTATCTATTCTGTTATGTGATCAAAGTTGAGAGTGTCCACTAGTGAAAGTCTATTCCCTAGGCCTTGTTCCTAAATACTGCTATCGCTGCTTGTTTACTGTTTTACTGCGTTACTACTGCTACCATATTACCACAATCAACCACACGCCAGCAAGCTATTTTCTGGCACCGTTGCTACTGCTCGCATTTATTCATACCACCTGTATTTCACTATCTCTTCGCCGAACTAGTGCACGTATTAGGTGTGTTGGGGACACAAGAGACTTCTTGCTTTGTGGTTGCAGGGTTGCATGAGAGGGATATCTTTGACCTCTTCCTCCCTGAGTTCGATAAACCTTGGGTGATCCACTTAAGGGAAACTTGCTGCTGTTCTACAAACCTCTGCTCTTGGAGGCCCAACACTGTCTACAAGAATAGAAGCTCCCGTAGACATCAGTTCGCTGTGTGTTTTACCAGTGCTTCACATCTTGGATAGCAACATCGAACCAGCCCAGTGGCTGGCTCCCTTGTCCTCAACTTGATCAACCAAGGTTCAAATCCCCACAACATCAGATCCACCTTTTGTTTTGTCATTTAATCTCTGATATCCGGACGAGATTGTTCAAAATATTGACTGCTTCCGTATGTGCATATCTGAATCCTGGGGCAGATGGTTCGTTCTCAGCGTGTTCAACCAAGAGGTGCTGGGTTCAATCCCTGCCAGGCCTAACCATTTTGCCTTTTCCATCTGTGGCTGGACCGGCCTGGTCGTCCCAGAGTCAGCCCGTCGCCGGCATGCGGCAGGCAGCTTCCACCACCCAATCGGTACAGATCCGGACCGTGATAGCCCATCCCCCTTGTTGTTTTCGATTCTTTATACAAATCTTATACAATTCATATCTTTCAAACCGTTCATCGAAATGCAAAGTGTTTTGTATGAAAGTTGACCAGAAAAATGTGCTGAACATGAATAGCCATTCATATGCCTGTTTGCATATCGCATCATGACGCACGATGATAGTTATGCATGTTCACCTAACATATATGCGGAGTATTTTGGACACCGACTAAGGTTTCCCCGCTCCATTTAATATTGAATTAGCTCACTCTTGCCATGCTATGCCATGCTATTCAACACTTAACTTTGACGGTAGATATGCAACTCCAACCTAATTTGTTTGTCCGGGGTTCCGACTCCGATTAAATTGGATAAGTGCATCGCATCATATCTGCCATGTCATGCATATCTTATCATGATCATGCTGATTCTTCTTTAACCGTAGTAGTAAGATTTGCATCCGTTGTTTGTCCAGTATTTGCTTCTTCCCAGATAGGATCACAAAGTGGTGTTGTGAGATACGACGAGTTCTCCGACAAGTTCTTCTACAGCTTTCCACAGGCGAGCCCTCCCTCTTCACCTATTTTATATTTTTCTCTCCCTCACACTGCTATACATAGGTTGCGCTTCTTTATCGAGTCACGTGTCCTATTCCACTTGTTTACCATAATAATCCTATATGTATCATTCCTTACCCATAGCCGTTGCTTGATGTTTGAGCCTTGCGAGTCGTAGGCGTGTTTAGCCTCTGTTGTTATCTCGATCTGTTATCGGGATATGTTGGGTTATTGGGAGGTTACCACATGCTATATCAGTTGTTGGAGATACACATGCTTTACTTATTTGTTAACAACTAAAATTGTAAGCAGAGGCATCTGTGAGCCCCTTTGCGAAAGCATCGGAACTTTGACTCGCTAATGTCCCCTAGGACCCGAGTTTTTGTTATCTGTTCCGAGATTGAGCGCTCTACCCATGCGTGGCGATTAACTGGGACCCCCCTCACCCATTACCTTTTCTCAAGTCAGTTGAAAAGGGGGCCACAACCTTGGTTTTATTTGGCGCATGCATGTTTATATACTGTTGCCTTCGGGTGTTTACTTCCTGTTGCCTTCGGGTGTTTATATTCTGTACTATACTGCATAATTGCTAGACGACTTATCTAGTGCTTGGCCGTTAGTGCCCGCCTAGTCGCCTACGCAACCTCTGGGTCCGTCTCGGAGTACGGCCGAACTTCGTCATGGGTAGCTTAGTTGGGTGGCCCCCCTAGACTTTCTTGTTGAACTGGGAACGGTCTTGTTGTGAGACATCGCCTGTAAGAAGCGGGTCGAGCATGCGTATGGTTACATTTGGGCAACCCCTGCAGGGTGTACATCTTATCGATAAGCCGTGTCCGCGGTTATGGACGACATGGAATTGTATAGCTTGATCATAGAACAACTTACACCGTTATCATATTGCTAATAATCTGCTAATAACTTGCGTAGTAATATAGCATTACTACAACCGATACCTAATAAAACTTGTCCACCGTTGAGTGCCTTTTACATTGCATCTTCGCTTTGTTGAAGGGGATATGTGTAATCGGCTGGATTATGATTGTGTAGTCTTTAGTTGTTACCTTATGCGCTCTCTCACCTTCTCTGAGTAGACGGATGTTGTAGCGTGTCTCTATTGGTTATAGTTTTGCTTCCGCTAAACCTACCATGTAGCCCCAGGTGATATATTCGCCCGGCGAGCATAGCCATTTCTAGTCTCGCTAAGTACGTGCCGGAGTTCGTTCCTTGGTACTTACTCTCGCCTTTTCTATTTCTCTTTTGCTTCCTCCCTTTTATCTTCAGGACTCTTAGTCCAATTTGTATCTTGTCCGTACTCGGACGTATTCGATCTTCTGTATGATTTGGATCTTTGTATTGTATATTTGTATCTTGACTCGTTGGAGTCATTGTTGTAATATATGTTTCTTGTGGGCTCTATTGTAATCCTGTTGTAATGTTACCGCTAGTGTTAATTTCTCTAGCATCACGTGTGTGATTCGTCGCGCACGTCGTGTCGGAGGGCGTCTCAGAATCGATATCGTGCGGATTTCGGCGGGATCGCCGGAATCCTCATGGTACCGTTTCCGGGGCGTCACAAGTTGGTATCAGAGCTCAGGTTGTCGATACCCCACTAGTCCAGCCTGTAGGATAACCTTGCCAAAGGACGTTGTGTCTAGTGTCAAAACTATTTTCTGAAAACTCGTTGGATAGAATCTGATTAGCTCTGTTTTCCTCCTTATCTTTATTCTTTCTCCTCTTACCTTTGCGAGTTTTGAGTCTTCTCTCTTATCTGCTTCTCCGAGCCAAGTGGGTTGGACGATCTATGCCTTCACCTATTAGGACCGATCTCTGAAGATTTCTGAAGAACATCACTGGCGGCTAACCTTCGTCTTCTCCATCAATGTCATCTATGCCTCTCTGATCTTTCTACAATTCTTTGTTCTTTGGCTCCGTCGAATCTTCACTGACAATGCTTGTCGATATCGTCAATCAGAATTCTGGGAGCTGTTACACGACTCTCCTATTCATGTGCAGAGTAATACTTTGAGTGCGGGATGGGCTGATCACCATACCGACTACTCTTATTATTCGCTCTTGTTAAGATGAATTGGTGCATCCGTGTGACTGTTACTCCTTCCTTTGTTTCTCCGGAGTCATCATCATCATCGGAACAATGACTTCTTGTTGGTGGTGTCGACCGCCCAAGCTGGAGAAAGACATCTTGTTAGTGTTGTCGAGGAGACCGACACGTCGCCTTAAGATCCGCTCGTTCACCTCTCTCCCCTGTACCTGGACGTGGGATCTCGGGGCGCGATCCCTTGTTAGTGGTGTCGATTGTAACGGCCCTGGGTAGTACCCCTATTAGATTTGGTTGTTGTTTTTCTTTTATACATCATCATGCATCATGCATCATATCATCCATGTTTGTTCTTACAAAACAAAATTATTTTTATAAACCTTAAATTCTTTTTGTTTTTTTTCCTCTCATATGGTTTCTATATAAACCTCCTCTATGTCTTTTCATTTAGCAAAACTATAAAACCAAAACTATAAAAATATATAAACTATTTCAAATGTTTCAAATTCTAATTAAACTCTGTTGTTTGGGTTTAATTTGAAAAGGATTTATGAACCAGTTTTAAAATTAAACAAAAAAAGGTTTTCAAAATAAATAGGAAGACCTTAGGATGAAAACTATCTTCATCCCACTCCTCCACTTCTTCTTCCCCCTATTCTCCTTCCCTTCTTCTCCTTTTCTACTACTTCTTCTCCTCTTTTCCCTCCTTTCCCTCTCTTATTCTCTTCTCATCTCATTCTTCCTCCCTTCTCTTCTCTCATTCCCTTTACCTATCCTCTCTACTCTTCTCTCTCTTCTCTCTCTTCTCTACCTCCCCTATATTCTTTCTCTTATTTATTTTCCTTCTCTATTCTCTCTCCTCCATTCAACCTACTTCCCTCCCTCCTTCATATCTAATAGGTGGTTGTTTATTCACATATAGTGAACAACATGTCTATTCATGGTGACTTGAGTAGGTCTTTCCTCATAGTAGGGCTTCAAATCTAAACGGTTGGGTGTTGAACTACTTTTAACACTGAGAGGTCACTTTATGGGTCAAACACAAACCAAGATGATGCATCCTTCATCTTCTTACTTTCGGTGTCACTGAAGGTCTTCCACTATTCTTCATATAGTGGTTGGGTTTTCAAACTCACCGTAGTCCTACGTTTGGCAACACTTGCCTACTATAAGGGTATAATATCTATTCACCCTATGGTTCTGGCTTCTCAGCGACACCTCTCTTATAGGTATGTCTCTCTAGATTTACCATTCCTCATAACAAGAGCAAACAATATGAGTAGTCGTCATGGGGGCCAATCCATGTCGCACCCAATCATTTCCTTGTATTTTGGTATATCTCGTATTCTAACTCTCGGTCAACCTCACAAGTTTGACAAAACTTCCATGGAAAATTGAATCAATGTTTCAATTCCAATTATTGAATTGTTTTCAAAAACTTTCTATCGATCCTTAACTAGGGTTTTGCGTATCTCACACTCTATCCTTCTTCATCTTGATAGGAAACATCAAGGTTGGTTTCACTAATGTTGTCTTCATGGCGATTTGCCGAGAAAACATTTGCTGGATTGGGTATAGATGAGAATGGATAGAAAGATTCTAAGGGAGAATTCCTACCCAAACACAACAGATCAAAGCAATTCAGCAAACAACAATCATCTAACAAGCATCAAGTGTCATAGCCAAAAACACAACCAAACTAGTATGGTCATACCACAATTTGGTATGATCAATGTGTTATTACTATATCGTTGGTACGATGAAAGTTAACTCATGGTGGTATGGTCTATTTCTTCTTTGGATGATTCAAGTTTCTATTCTACTCCTTCGGTATATCTTCATGTGTTGTGTCGTTTGCATCGAAGTCTTTCTTCAATTTCTTCATTGGTCTTCCATAAAACCCTTCTTGCGGAGTCGAATAATATCACATGAAGCATCAGTCCCTCACTTCAGGTAGAAGGTCATCATCTCTACTTCCTTGATGGTTTCATAAGGTAGGTCATCTAAGGCAAGAGGAAAACATTTTTGAAGATGGAATAGATAAGAGTACTAGAAGTTTACAAAGCACACAATTTTTTTTGAAATAGGATTAGACAAAATTTTCATCCTAGGGTTTCTATTTCTAATCCAAACCTAGGGTCACGAACCTACGGTCAACACAATGCTCTGATACCACTTTCCCACTCTCCTTCTCTCTCTAATTCTCAATTCTCTTCTTTTTTTATCTTCTTCTCCTCTTCTCATCCTCACCCATTCTCTCTTCTAATTCTCAATCCAGTAGCAACACTCCTCAAAGTAATTGAACAATTCTAAAAGTATTCAAATTCAATTATGTGGATTTGAGTAATTTCATTGTCAACGCAATTCTATTTGCTATGATTCTTTTACAAGAATCATGTGATCATACCTATCCACACAAAGCATTTAGACACTTTACCATTACCCAATATCATGCATATCTTAATGCCATATCTTGCAAGCCATGTTTCCTGCCATACATTCTGTCCGGCTGATCCATAAGAGAGATAAAGTTTAAAATAAATGAATAACCAAACTTGCAAATTGTATTTTTTGCTTTGTTTGATTTGGTTGCTACGAATGGTGTGTTTATATTGTGTTATTTAATTTATAGCTTGAACGAAGAGCTAAGTATTTTATAACGAGAAGAGTACGATCATCAACTACGAAAAAGGCAAGTGACACACCCTCACAAATGTCCTAGATTTTATTCATGCACCGTAGTGATTTTTGTAGTATGTCTAGGGTTATGCTTTGGTTTTGTAATCCCAGTAGATAGCTATTTCCACCTGACTATATTTTTGTCTCCATTAAACTTAGTAGGATGCTTAGCTATGCTATGAAAATGTTTTGCTAGTGGTTAAGGAAAAACAACTAAGTTTAATGAACTACCTGGGTGAATGGTGGAGCTTTGGAGCGGGTGGCTGCATCAGGGGGCCCTGTCAACGGTGATACCCTGGTGTGAGTGCACATTTGCGGAATGTCACCCAGGATTAAAGAGATTGTAGATAACCTTCTCATTAGCTTACCGTGCAACCACATGCTATATGGGCTCTGGCTTGACGGAGTATGTTGTGAGAACCCAGGCCCTACGTGACAGATGATGTAGGGGAATGTAGGTCGGTACGGGTCCGTAGAGGATGGTCTGGGGGATCATTCAGAAAAATCTCGTCCTAGTTGACATCTGTCCATTTGAGCAAAATGTGCATCATGGAAGAAGAACAGGCTAGGTCATGTGGGTAAATTGTACAACCTCTGCAGAGTGTTAAAACTAAGTACTTAGTCGTGTCCCCGGTTAAGGACAATTTGAGCGAACTGACAAGGATCCTGTTCGAAAGTCTCCTCATCCCAATTTCTTAAATTAAAATTTGATGGGTGAACACGGGTAGGAGGAATTCACTGGTTTCCATCACTTGTATTCCAGGTTCATTGATTTCTATCAATGGTACCACTTAACTAGTATGAAAGAAAATGATTTCACAAATGATAGGAGAAAACTGGCTTTATGCGAATATGCCTGATCTCTACCAGCCAAATGTACACTTAAGTGTTAGGTTGCCATTTGAGTCCACTATAGTGTCATCTTGCCAATACATTCAAAGTATTGACCATTCGTGGCTGTAACTTTTCATGTTGCAGATGTTTTGAAAGACGAGTGAGTTACGAAGATTAGGGTTACGAGCCTATCCTCAACATGCTCGCCTGTGGCACATGAAGACGAAGGACTGCATGTTGTTCATACTCTGATGATATGCTAGCCTCATGCTATGCAATTTGTAATCCTTTATGTAATTACTGGATCATGCGATGTAATAAAGACCTTTGTATCTTGGTATTACATCTTGTACTCTGTGTGCTAGCGATTGATCCAGGGACTAGCACAGATACACACAGAGATCGACACCTTAAAAGGTGAGGTCGCTACACATATATGCGGAGTATTTTGGACACCGACTAAGGTTTCCCCGCTCCGTTTAATATTGAATTAGCTCACTCTTGCCATGCTATGCCATGCTATTCAACACTTAACTTTGACGGTAGATATGCAACTCCAACCTAATTTGTTTGTCCGGGGTTCCGACTCCGATTAAATTGGATAAGTGCATCGAATCATATCTGCCATGTCATGCATATCTTATCATGATCATGCTGATTCTTCTTTAACCGTAGTAGTAAGATTTGCATCCGTTGTTTGTCCAGTATTTGCTTCTTCCCAGATAGGATCACAAAGTGGTGTTGTGAGATACGACGAGTTCTCCGACAAGTTCTTCTACAGCTTTCCACAGGCGAGCCCTCCCTCTTCACCTATTTTATATTTTGCTCTCCCTCGCACTGCTATACATAGGTTGCGCTTCTTTATCGAGTCACGTGTCCTATTCCACTTGTTTACCATAATAATCCTATATGTACCATTCCTTACCCATAGCCGTTGCTTGATGTTTGAGCCTTGCGAGTCGTAGGCGTGTTTAGCCTCTGTTGTTATCTCGATCTGTTATCGGGATATGTTGGGTTATTGGGAGGTTACCACATGCTATATCAGTTGTTGGAGATACACATGCTTTACTTATTTGTTAACAACTAAAATTGTAAGCAGAGGCATCTGTGAGCCCCTTTGCGAAAGCATCGGAACTTTGACTCGCTAATGTCCCCTAGGACCCGAGTTCTTGTTATCTGTTCCGAGATTGAGCGCTCTACCCATGCGTGGCGATTCACTGGGACCCCCCTCACCCATTACCTTTTCTCAAGTCAGTTGAAAAGGGGGCCACAACCTTGGTTTTATTTGGCGCATGCATGTTTATATACTGTTGCCTTCGGGTGTTTACTTCCTGTTGCCTTCGGGTGTTTATATTCTGTACTGTACTGCATAATTGCTAGACGACTTATCTAGTGCTTGGCCGTTAGTGCCCGCCTAGTCGCCTACGCAACCTCTGGGTCCGTCTCGGAGTACGGCCGAAGTTCGTCACGGGTAGCTTAGTTGGGTGGCCCCCCTAGACTTTCTTGTTGAACTGGGAACGGTCTTGTTGTGAGACATCGCCTGTAAGAAGCGGGTCGAGCATGCGTATGGTTACATTTGGGCAACCCCTGCAGGGTGTACATCTTATCGATAAGCCGTGTCCGCGGTTATGGACGACTTGGAATTGTATAGCTTGATCATAGAACAACTTACACCGTTATCATATTGCTAATAATCTGCTAATAACTTGTGTAGTAATATAGAATTACTACAACTGATACCTAATAAAACTTGTCCACCGTTGAGTGCCTTTTACATTGCATCTTCGCTTTGTTGAAGGGGATATGTGTAATCGGCTGGGTTATGATTGTGTAGTCTTTAGTTGTTACCTTATGCGCTCTCTCACCTTCTCTGAGTAGACGGATGTTGTAGCGTGTCTCTATTGGTTATAGTTTTGCTTCCGCTAAACCTACCATATAGCCCCAGGTGATATATTCGCCCGGCGAGCATAGCCATTTCTAGTCTCGCTAAGTACGTGCCGGAGTTCGTTCCTTGGTACTTACTCTCGCCTTTTCTCTTTCTCTTTTGCTTCCTCCCTTTTGTCGGCAACCGATGGCCCGACTTTGACAGGTTCAAGATGACGACGTTAGCAAGGTTACCCTTCCGGCTTGGCCTGGAAAGGGTTATGGACGCCATCGTTTATCTTCAGGACTCTTAGTCCAATTTGTATCTTGTCCGTACTCGGACGTATTCGATCTTCTGTATGATTTGGATCTTTGTATTGTATATTTGTATCTTGACTCGTTGGAGTCATTGTTGTAATATATGTTTCTTGTGGGCTCTATTGTAATCCTGTTGTAATGTTACCGCTAGTGTTAATTTCTCTAGCATCACGTGTGTGATTCGTCGCGCACGTCGTGTCGGAGGGCGTCTCAGAATCGATATCGTGCGGATTTCGGCGGGATCGCTGGAATCCTCATGGTACCGTTTCCGGGGCGTCACAAGTTGGTATCAGAGCTCAGGTTGTCGATACCCCACTAGTCCAGCCTGTAGGATAACCTTGCCAAAGGACGTTGTGTCTAGTGTCAAAACTATTTTCTGAAAACTCGTTGGATAGAATTTGATTAGTTCTGTTTTCCTCCTTATCTTTATTCTTTCTCCTCTTACCTTTGCGAGTTTTGAGTCTTCTCTCTTATCTGCTTCTCCGAGCCTTAGGTTCCGACGTGGGTTGGACGATCTATGCCTTCACCTATTAGGACCGATCTCTGAAGATTTCTGAAGAACATCACCGGCGGCTAACCTTCGTCTTCTCCATCGATGTCATCTATGCCTCTCTGATCTTTCTACAATTCTTTGTTCTTTGGCTCCGTCGAATCTTCACTGACAATGCTTGTCGATATCGTCAATCAGAATTCTGGGGCCGTTACACGACTCTCCTATTCATGTGCAGAGTAATACTTTGAGTCCGGGATGGGCTGATCACCATACCGACTACTCTTATTATTCGCTCTTGTTACGATGAATTGGTGGATCCGTGTGACTGTTACTCCTTCCTTTGTTTCTCCGGAGTCATCATCGTCATCGGAACAATGACTTCTTGTTGGTGGTGTCGACCGCCCAAGCTGGAGCAAGACATCTTGTTAGTGTTGTCGAGGAGATCGACACGTCGCCTGAAGATCCGCTCGTTCACCTCTCTCCCCTGTACCTGGACGTGGGATCTCGGGGCGCGATCCCTTGTTAGTGGTGTCGATTGTAACGGCCCTGGGTAGTACCCCTATTAGATTTGGTTGTTGTTTTTCTTTTATACATCATCATGCATCATGCATCATATCATCCATGTTTTGTCTTACAAAACAAAATTATTTTTGTAAACCTTAAATTCTTTTTGTTTTGTTTTCCTCTCATATGGTTTCTATATAAACCTCCTCTATGTATTTTCATTTAGAAAAACTATAAAACCAAAACTATAAAAATATATAAACTATTTCAAATGTTTCAAATTCTAATTAAACTCTGCTGTTTGGGTTTAATTTGAAAAGGATTTATGAACCAGTTTTAAAATTAAACAGAAAAAGGTTTTCAAAATAAAAATCTAACCCCTCTCCCTGGGCCACTCTCTCTTCTTGGCCCATTTTTCTTCCTCTCTCCCTTCTAACCCGGCGGCCCACCTCCCCTCTCTCCTTTCGGCCCACCTCTTTCTCCCCTGGCAGCTGATACGTCCCAAACGTATCTATAATTTCTTATGTTCCATGCTACTTTTATGATGATACTCACATGTTTTATACACATTATATGTCATTATTATGCATTTTCCGGCACTAACCTATTGATGAGATGCCGAAGAGCCAGCTTGTTGTTTTCAGCTATTTTTGGTTTCAGAAATCCTAGTAAGGAAATATTCTCGGAATTGGACGAAATCAACGCCCAGGGTCCTATTTTTCCACGAAGCTTCCAGAAGACCGAGGGAGAAACGAAGTGGGGCCACGGGGCGCCGCCACACTAGGGCGGCGCGGCCAGGCTTGGGCCCGCGCGGCCCTAGCGTGTGGGGCCCCCGTGCCTCCTCCGACTCCGCCCTTCCGCCTACTTAAAGCCTTCGTCGCGAATACCCCAGTACCGAGAGCCACAATATGGAAAACCTTCCAGAGACGCCGCCGCCAATCCCATCTCGGGGGATTCAGGAGATCGCCTCCGGCACCCTGCCGGAGAGGGTAATCATCTCCCGGAGGGCTCTTCATCGCCATGATCGCCTCCGGATCGATGTGTGAGTAGTTCACCCCTGGAATATGGGTCCATAGCAGTAGCTAGATGGTTGTCTTCTCCTCATTGTGCTATCATGTTAGATCTTGTGAGCTGCCTATCATGATCAAGATCATCTATTTGTAATCCTACATGTTGTGTTTGTTGGGATCCGATGAATATTGAATACTATGTCAAGTTGATTATCAATCTATCATATATGTTGTTTATGTTCTTGCATGCTCTCCGTTGCTAGTAGAGGCTCCGGCCAAGTTGATACTTGTGACTCCAAGAGGGTGTATTTATGCTCGATAGTGGGTTCATGCCTCCATTGAATCCGGGACGAGTGATGTAAAGTGTGGATGTGCTGTTGCCACTAGGGATAAAACATCGATGCTTTGTCTAAGGATATTTGTGTTGATTACATTACGCACCATACTTAATGCAATTTTCTGTTGTTTGCAACTTAATACTGGAAGGGGTT
>NW_025900504.1:0-24722 GCF_022539505.1 Lolium rigidum | reverse complement strand
GTGGCCTCAAAAACGAGAAAAAAAAAGTTTTGACATGCACCACGGAGGGACCAAAATCGTCGGCCATGGTACACCAGCAACCACGGCGCGACTTCAACTTCGTCGGCCATGGCAACTTTTCTTGTAGTGCTAGGCCTCTGCTTGCAGAATGGAAAAGGAATCAAGCGGAATCAACGAGAAGCTGTAAGATACCGCCTCTGTGCATAGTTACCATTGTGCTTTTTAATTTTTTAAAGCTCAAAATAGTTAGTTACTCCAGATGCATATTCAAAATAGTTGTTGTAATATTGATTTTTTACGAAATAGGCCTGTAGCAAATGTTTTCTGAACTACTTTTTCACCAGGCAACCTCCATATGCTCTTATTTTAGCTCATAGCGATTTCGAGGCCGATTTGTTGTGTTCAAGCTTTTAAGCTAAATTTAAACTGAACTTGTTTTGGTTGCTGAAAACTTTGCTAAGAGAAAGGACCTTTCAATCTTGACTGGTTTACCCTACTAAGGTAGTCAGGATTGTATCACCAGGATCAATGCTAACTGGTGGATACCATATTGGGAGGGGCTTTCGATCGAGGATTGGTGGAGAAGAATGTCGTATGATGCTAGGACCAACCGCAAAGCTATGGCTTCCCTCACTATGTTAGTATCCTGGGAAGTGTGGTGCGAGCGTAATGCTAGAGTCTTCCGTACAAGCTTGCGCCTTCGTTTATTGTGTTTGATAGGATCAAATCCGAGTCGAGGTTGTGGGTCTTAGCGGGAGCTAAGTGCTTGGGTGATTTCATGCCGGGAGAGTAATACCTTTTGTCTTTGTCGGGGCTTCTAGCCTTTGTAAACTTTAAACTCTTTGCTTCTCCTTAATCAATGTAAAGGGGCAAAATCTATTTGCCCCCCGTTTCAAAAAAAAAAATATTACCAGAAGACTCATCAACTTCTCTGTAGCAGTTACATAAGGTTTTACTTGCCCTTAAATTCAAACTGAAAGAAACTTGTAAATGCAGGCAAAATGGTACTTGCGAGCTGCAGAGGGAGGGAATGTACGAGCCATGTATAACGTTTCCTTGTGTTACTGCTTGGGTGAAGGGTTTACGCAGGATCATGTGCGTGCTAAGAAGTGGCTGCAACTAGCTGCTGACTGTGGTCACAAGAAGGCTCTTTATGAGTGTGGTCTTAAACTATGCGCGGTATGTCATTTCTTATCTTGTACCACACGGGGATGCTGTTTTGTCTATCTAAACTATTTCCATGATAATCTGAAAATATTAGTGCATTTTTCCAAATGGTTTTCATTTGGAGGCATATTGTAATCAATTGTATTTTTTTTTTGTTTTTCCTGCATCCAGCATTGCTTGCTATTACATATACCACTGCATAGTGCATTATTGTTGCTCGTATAAGGTTAGGGATGTAAGCTTGGTTGCTCGGTGTTCGAAGTTCTCAGACTACATAGGTGCGATCAACGTTCCTGCTTGGGACCTACATGAAACCATACCATTTTGATGTTGACTTGGTTTGACTTTGGTATCTTTTTACTCAAGGAGACTTAGATAGACAGAACTGAAAGGAATAGTATATACTACTTCTGTCCATAAAAGGATGTCACAAGTATGCCTAAATTTAAGTGTATCTAGACACTTCTTAGTGTAATATAGATACATCGAATTTGGACAAATCTCTGACATACTATTTTGGACGGAGGGAGTAGTTTCTTGGTCAAGTTAAATAGATTAAGAGCAAAATGTTGTACATTATCAGCAAGGTCAATTTCTTAATTGCAGAGGATAACTACCACCAAAGTTGGCATCAGACACCGATAGTAGGCTGGGTCATTGGGGTGTTGTATAATATGTCATTAAGTAGACATGCCATTCTTGTATTCAGCTTTGTTGCTGTTTGGGATGTATTTGCTTGGTTTTCGTAAAGAAGCTGTTGATAATGGTAGCAACGTAGATCAGATACGTCATAACCTGTTGCATTGCTATGGAGTATCATTGGCTCTCCAATGTTATTTGATTAGTGAGTTGTGCATTCACCTGTAATTATTTTAATTTTTAAGCATCCGTTTGTGATGATGCATATCTTGCTTAGGCAGGAGACAAGATCAGGTCTTTCATGTATCTTACAGCATTTCTGTGGATGCCATTGTGAAAACGGTTCTTACGATTGAACTTTTTGCCTTCGTTTTTTGCTTTTAGGTACTTTGACCTTTGTACCCTTGAATTTACAGAGGTCCCTTTTTATTTTTGAACCTTGTAGTTACTCAACGATTGTGAACATGACAGTGGAGCTAACAAAAATGGCTACAGGCATTATGACGGTCTAGGGAATGATCAATGACACGAGAATATTCCCCAGAAGGGACATGGCTGTATTTGTTTAACACGACTTTTATTTATACATGCATTATGCCAGTCCAGCCTTCATAACATGCTACTAGTGGCCCGACGTTTAATCCGTGGAGTCAACAAAGATATTAAAGAAAACCATACACACCATATAAGAAAACAAATTTTATTCGGAGCAACATTCGTAGTAGTACTGCAGTAGTTTATCTTTTTGTGGCGCTGCAAGCTCAGAGTTTGGAAACAACGCCATTCTGGATGACTTTAGGCGAGTCAGCTTCCTTCACATCAGCAGCATCAGAAGTGCCAGGAGGCACGTCAACCGCAGGCGAACAGTTGAAGAATCCATGCGGCTGCAGTGGAGAAAATAAGCTTAAGCTCAGCTGAGATCGATTAAGTAATGGACGATTTCCTCTCTGAAACCAAAACTACAGCAGGAGGCTTCACAGGGTCAAAATGTGGTACGTACCATGAGCATGAAACCAATGCGTTCCACTGGCATGACAGGCCAGTCCTCCAGCCTTGGGATGTGGGTAAGTCCAATCCCCATTTTACATGTCTTTTATACATGTCTAAAATGAAAAACATGTGGCTTTTGCCACTGAGTGAAATTGCTATATTTTTTCTTGAAAACGCAATTTCATTTCATTGAAAAGATAGAGTTTACAATCCTCCGAGTAGTTGCCATCAACCTGGGATGTCCACTAAATACATGTAACTCTGTTGTAAATTGCTATTTTTGTACTGTCATATTTTACATAGTGTGGATCACCACCGTTTATGGCCCCCAATCCCATGAGGATAAGTTGAGTTTTTTGCGTGAGCTAGCGGAGAGGAGGAGCCTTTGCCCAGGGCCATGGCTGCTTCTTGGAGACTTCAACATGATTATGTATGCGGAGGAGAAAAGCAACAATCGCCTTGATAGAGCCATGATGGCGAGGTTCCGACAGTTCGCCCAGGAGCATGAGATCAAGGATCTCTACTTACATGGTAGAAGATTCACTTGGAGCAACGAGAGAGAGGAGCCAACTCTTACACGCATAGATCGAGCTATTGTTTCGGTGGACTGGGATCTTATGCACCCAGACGCCTTCCTACAGGCTCTTTCTTCTTCGGTTTCGGATCACGCTCCGATCCATCTCTCGTTGAGTGCGGCTTTTAAGCCTAAGAGAAGATTTAAATTTGAGGCCTTTTGGCTTAACCTGGAGGGTTTTGAGGAGGCGCTTAAGGAGGCTTGGAAGTGCGACCCTAGCATTGTGGACCCTTTTAGACGGTTGGATGCCCTCTTTCGTAACGCGGCAGAGTTTCTCCAAGCTTGGAGTGAGAGGAAGGTTGGGAACATTAAGCTGAGGATGGCTATGGCAAACACCCTGATCTTGAGGTTTGATGTGGCGCAAGAGTCGAGAGCCCTTACACAGGCCGAGGGATGGCTTAGGAGAACGCTGAAGCTCGCGGTACTAGGGATGGCGTCCCTTGAGCGCACCATGGCTCGGCAAAGATCCCGAGTACGTTGGCTCCAAGAGGGCGATGCAAACACCAAGCTATTCCATGCGGTCGCCAATGGAAGGAGAGCGAAGAACTTCATTGTCGCGGTGAGAGTTGGGGAGGAGTTGGTGACGGAGCAGGAGAGGAAGAATGAGGTTTTCACCGAGGCTTATGAGAACCTTCTGGGGACCATCCTGAATAGAGAACACACCTTAGACCTAGAGGCCCTAGACATGCCTGTGGCGGATCTGGAAGAGTTGGATGCCTTGTTCACTGAGGAGGAGGTATGGAAGACGATTCGTGAGATGCCGAGTGATAAAGAGCCAGGACCGGATGGCTTTACGGGAGCTTTTTACCAGAGGGCTTGGCCAATCATCAAACATGACATCCTGGCCGGACTCTTGAAACTTGGAGTGGTAGACGGAAGAGGTTTTGCCAGACTGAATCGAGCTTTAATCACCTTGATCCCTAAGAGGCCGGAGGCGCTGGAAATCAAAGATTATAGGCCCATTAGCCTCACTACTAGGAAAAGGGCAATCAGTGGCGCACCACTTTTACCCATCAGTGGCGCACTAGTGGTGCGCCACTGTTATCACGCCACTGCTAACTTTTAGTAGTGGCGCACTAGTGGTGCGCCATTGCTATTTGGCTTAGCAGTGGCGCACCAGGTAGTGCGCCACTACTAGCTTCATGGTGCGCCACTCCTAAACGTCTGAGGTGCGCCACTGGATAGAAAAAAGGCGCGCCACTACTAAAATTTGAAATTTCTAGATCTGGATCTGGATCGGGATCTGGATCTGGCACATTTCGTTCCGAATTTTTTGGCTCGTTATTTTTCTCGTTCTTGTTGCTAGAATTATTTTTGCAATGTTCATTCTCATTTTTCTTAGCCTAGCCGCCGGTGGTGATGGATGAGGGACGTAGGAGAGGTGAAGAGAGGTGAGGAGATGTAGGAGAGGATGAACAAGAGGACGAAGGATGGAAGTAATGGAGGCTTGAGGGTCGCCTGAGGGTCATCGGAGAGTAAGGTCACCGGAGCTCGCCGGAAAGTAAGGTCACCGGAGCTCGACATAGTGGAGGAGGTCGCCGGAGTGAAAGGAGGAGAGGAGAGGAGGAGGTCGCCGGAGTGAAAGGAGGAGAGGAGAGAGGAGGAGGTCGCCGGAGTGAAAGGAGGAGAGGAGAGGAGAGGAGGAGGTCGCCGGAGTGAAAGGAGGAGAGGAGAGGAGGAGGTCGCCGGAGTGAAAGGAGGAGAGGAGAGGAGGATAGCAGGAGGAGGAGAGGAGAATGAAAGCACGAGGAGGAGGGAGGAGGGAGGAGGGGGTTAAGTGGCCGGCTCCTCCATTTTGAAATTCGTGGGCGGGAAGCTTAGCAGTGGCGCACCAAGGCATGGGTGCGCCACCGCTATTTTTTTCTATTTTTTGCCCAAAATCTAAAACCTGAAAAAAGTCCTGTTTCTGTTTTGAATTTGACGAATCCATTTTTTCTCCAAACGGCCGTAGGCAGTTGAATTCGAATAGGAAATTTCGCGTAGATCGATTTTGATATAAAAAAGTTTTTCATCGGAGGTCGTATGCAACCAGAAATCCCGTTTTACCGAAACATGACGCCATTTTGCATAATATATCAAAATTCATTTTTTTCAATTTTCACTAAACCTAGATGACATATTACATGGGCATTTCAAAGGATTTAATTTTTTGAATTTTCTATCTATTTCTTTTATTTTTTGCAAACTCCAAAAGGCGATCCACGGGGGGGGGGTGTGGAAATGTTTGGGCACCACTTAGCAGTGGCGCACCAAGCATGGTGCGCCACTACTAAGTGATGCCCAAACATTTCCATCCTCCCCTTTACATAGTAATGGCGCACCATGTAGAGGTGCGCCACTGCTACACGCACCGCAGGAGAGGTGCGCCACTACTACATTTTTAATAGTGGCCCACCACTTTCCGGTGCGCCACTGCTAAGTAGTAGTGGCGCACTGCCCTCTTGGTGCGCCACTAACACCCATCTTACGGCTAGGCTTTTTCCTAGTAGTGCCTTGTTCATAGCTTCGCAAAGCTCTTCTCTAAGATCATTGCGAATCGACTCCGCCCCAGATTGGGCGAGTTGGTGAGTATGAACCAGTCCGCGTTCATCAAGCGCCGTAGCTTGCATGATAATTTTGTGCTCGTGAGACAAGTGGCTAGGAAGATCAACACTAGGAGACATACGGGGGTGCTCCTCAAGATTGACATTGCGCGTGCTTTCGACTCTATCTCTTGGAGTTTCCTGTTTGAGGTGTTGAGGAGAATGGGCTTTGGTGAGAGATACTTGAAGTGGCTAGCGCTGCTACTTTATACCTCCAACACAAAGGTGATGGTGAACGGAGTCCCGGGAGAGCGCTTTTTTCATCGGAGAGGCTTGAGACAGGGGGACCCCACATCCCCCATGCTCTTTGTGGCGGCTATGGAGGCCCTGACCAGAATTGTGCTTAAGGCGGTTGAGGCAGGTTTATTTGGAGGTTTGGCCTCTATCTCTCCCTTACAGAGGATTTCCGTGTACGCGGATGATGTGGTTCTGTTCCTCAAGCCGCTACAGGGGGAGCTATGGGCCACGAGACACATTTTGAGTCTTTTTGGTGAGGCGTCAGGGCTCCATGTGAACTTTCGAAAAACTACTGCCACGCTGATTCGTGGATCTCATGAGGAGGAGGAGAGGACGGCCAGGATCCTAGGATGTGAGCTGGCGGCCTTCCCAATCAGATACTTGGGGCTTCAGCTCGCACTCCGGCCCCTCACTAAGGCGGAGTGGCAACAACTTCTTGACCAAGTCACCAGGAGCGTCCCAGGGTGGCAGAGGGGACTCATTAGCAGAGAAGGCAGGCTTGTCCTTATAAACTCGGTGGTGGCGGCGAGAGCGGTCCACCAAATGGTGGTTGCGGAGGCACCGACCTGGATGTTGGAAGAGATAAACAAGTGGATGAGGGCCTTTTTCTGGGCCGGTAAGGAGGACGTGCATGGTGGACAGTGTCTAGTGGCATGGAGGAGCATCTGTAAACCTAAGGAGCTCGGCGGGTTGGGGGTCAAGGAGTTGAGGCTACAGGGCCTCGCCCTTAGAGTGAGATGGTTATGGCTTAGACGCACTGCCCGGAGAGGCCTTGGCGGGGCCTACCCAGGCTAAAGGATCCGGAAGCGAGAAGGGGTCTTTCGGAGCCTAGCACGGTTTACGGTGGGAGACGGACGCCTCACCTACGCCCGGAGGGACGAGATGGATCGGAGGTTACACGGCGGAAGAGTTGGCACCGGAGGTTTTGCCAGGGTCCCTACAAGGAGGAGGAACTCTCGCCTGGTGGCGGAGGCGCTGCAGGAGGACGTCTGGATTGATGACATTCATGGGGAGATGACTGTTGACCTTTGGATGCAATGCCTAAATCTGTGGGAGGCTGTCGAAGAGGTGGAGAAGGATAGCACGAGACCTGATAGCATCACCTGGAAAGGTGTGGAATCAGGAACCTACACGGCAAAGGGTACATATAAGATGTTGTGTCAGGGAGGCATTCGCTGGGCCATGAGTAAGCCGGTGTGGGGTTCCTTTTCCCCCATGAAGTGCAAGGTGTTTGCTTGGCTGACCTTGAGATATAGGCTTTGGACCTCGGACAGGAGAGCGAGACATGGGCTCCAGGAGCATCCAGATTTGTGCTACATATGTCTACAAGAGGAGGACAACGTTGATCACATCTTCACCCTTTGCCCCTATGCCAGACAGGTGTGGTACAGAGTACTTAGGAGCGCGAACCTACGGATTGCGGATCCTGGGTTCACGGGGAACCTACAAAGATGGTGGACGGAGGCCCGTAAGCGGGTGAGGAGGTTCGACAGGAAGCGTTTTGACACCATGGTCATCTGCACGGCTTGGACGCTCTGGAAACAGAGGAACGCAAGGGCTTTTGGGAATGAAAGGGAGCAGAAAACGGTAGAACAAGTCCTAGTGCAGGTGAGAGATGTTTTCCACCTATGGGAGAGGGCTAAGAGAGGAGGGAGGCTAGGTGCAGCGAGAGAGTAGGCCTAGGCGGAGGGAGGTGGTGCGTGTGTGTGTCTCAGCACTCTTGTGCTTTCTTGTAAACTTTTGCTTCTCCTTCTATAAAGATAAGGCACGCGTTTTGCGTGCTCTCGAAAAAAAAAAATTACATAGTCTGTATATTTTTTTGTACACATAGCTTCCTGTCTAGCAAAATGTCTAGGCAGCCAGGGTTCAGAGACTCACCACCTATCTTAATAATAGGGGTTCCTCCCCATGTTAGTTTGTTTTTGGTCTTTCGAAAAAAAGAAATCAGTCATGAGCAAGTGCTTGATAAAAGATAGGTTGTCGTTCAGGTGTGTTTATGTACTATCATACCTATGGTCTGGTTTGGTTGTAAGAAGCAGCTCCGCAATTAGTTAATATAAGCCGTTCCTCAATAGGTTCTTAATTCCTAGAAAATTTGGCTTTACAATTTTGCCAGCAAATGATACGTGTGAGTTGCAAAAATAACACATGCATTTCTTATTTAGTGTGTGAACTCAAGGGAGATGACCATAGAAAGATAGAGCGGCTATTTATGAATATAATTTGGCTGACTAAAATTCAACTTGCTTTGTAGTTACTTTGGTTCCACATATATTTACATTTTAGCCTACTTTGTCTAGTGGCTCAAAGTAGACCCATGTCCCTCTTTCCAATAACTTTTTTTGTTAATAGAGTGAGCTACAACATTTAGTTTGTGCGTAGTTTTTAGTGATCAGTGCTTTTGTTTACACAATTTGTACTCTTTTCTATATGGCATTTAAGTCTTTCCTTGGCCCTGCACCGCGTCACATGGCATTGTGTTCGGCCATATATGTTCAACCGAGTTTTAAATGAGGTATGTCCTGTTGCTTCTCTTTGTCTGTTCATGCAAAGTTCAGTATTCCTGTTCCTAGAATAATCTATGGATAAGAAAGATAGAAAGTATTATAGCAACCATTTACACCAACATTAACTCAGAGTTCCTTCTTAGTCACTGAAGGATCAAACTGTAAAATCGGTGAGAAAATTTACAGATTATCATGGTTTGCAAGAAGCATTAAAAAAATTGCTAAAGACTTGAAGCGTTTATTTAAATAAATAATCCACATAAATAGATTCATCATTTTATCTTTGCATATAGATAGATGCATCATTTTATCTTTGGTTAGGTTTGAAGCATTTATTTTTGTAGTATTTTATTTTCTTATTCCAGAAAAATAATTCATCGTACTTGATTCTCTACAACCCTGTCTATCTTCTTAGTCCGGAAGAAATAACTTTGTACTTGATTTTTCTACTCCCCCTTTTATCCTTGCATAAAAGAAGAATTTTTATTAGCTCTAAAAGGCTCTTTGGATGCACCATCGTTGGTCATTACACAGTATATACCTCACTTTGGGAAATTTGCCGTATTGCTTGGTTTCACTTTGTTTGGTAGATACATATATATGAAAACATGGCTATGATTTCTGTTCATTTTAACTCGAGTCTCCGGTTCTATCTGCAGGTATTAAGGGCATGTACAATGCGGCGCTTAGCACATGCGCTAGGGATAGTAATCCTGGCCGTTTTGATCAAATCCCTGCCGATCCCAGGAATACAGCTTACATCGGCTCTTACCCATGCGCCGATCTAATAATGATCTGACTTTTTTCCTTCGTATTGTCATCATGCTTTTTGTTCATACTAGAATGGTCCTCCTTGCTGGATGCCTGAACCATTACCAAAGAGTATTACGTAGGAGGAGCTAGCCAGCCGAGCTAGCCATTGAATTAATTACAGCCTGGCCAATCCACTTTCGGTATCTTGGGTGACTTCTGATTCCTTACCTACTTGGAAAATGGTGCTTTAATATACCACTCATTACTCTGAAATTAATTAACTAAAATGTTTTATGCTTCCATAGATCTGCCTAAAATTACCTTATCACACAGTAGCTTGGCATTTCCTACTAGCCGTGTCAGAAAGATTATTCTTTGCCTTCCATCTGGTTATGCCGTGGAAATAGGAATCGATAGTTTCATTGTCGTTCAAGCTCCAAGGTAGTTCTTTTGTTTTGACACTGCATGCTTTGCTGCTCCGATATATCCATCATATTTTAATTATCGGTCACAAAATATATTTGGGGTTGTAATAGCTACACATGAAAATCCTGTATATTATTTTTTGGAGAAGCCATCTTTTTAAAAGCAAATGGAAGTTATGTCAAAATTGAGCTCTGTAGTGTGGTCAAAGATTGGTCACCTATTCTTGCATCCACAAAGCCATCAAAAAATATGAAATAGATGAAACTACAATTTGGTAGCAAATTGAAGCTGTACTTCATGGAGAACTATATTTAGTTGTGTCGCTTCAGGTGGTAAGATAAGATTCTTTTAGACCATTTCACTTCCAAACTAAAAACGTTGAATATCTGTAGAATGGTTCATACATTCTTTGTGTCTTTCATTGGACTACAGCCTTTTAATTTGAATCCTCTCTGATGTGTGCAGATATGGACTATTTTCAATGGGTTCCAAGTTCCGAAATCAGCTCCTCTCTTGATGTATTGTTATGCTATTTCCGCACCATTGTAAACATTTTGAGTATCTCTTATCGAACAACATATCTCGCACTTTACACTTGTTGGACCCTCTCTCATGATGACTTCGAAGTAATTATGTTAGACGTGGCTGCCGCTTGACAGTTATTTATATTATTGCTTGGCTAAAAAGGATTAGAGGTACATTATATTTTTCATGTGGTTAGTATATTCTAAATGATACAATACCCAAAATACTTTACCCAGCGATTGACTATGTGAAAGGTTGGGTGGCTTGTGGACTGATAGACTTATTTTCTGACTATTATCATCGATTTGTATAAATACTTGATGCATTTTGGATGACGGGTCTTGAAACCAGTTGTAACATATTCCTCTATTTATATGGCTGTACATAAGCGTGTTTGCTACTATGTCGTGATTTTGTGTATTTTGTTTATCGTAATTTCATCCTATTGACTTTGTTTTGAAAATCATTTAGCCACGTTATACAATGTGTAAATTGTCACCTATTCTACGGGGTCGTGCGCCAAGGCGCACATCTAAATCTAGTTAAACTAATCCTTGAAGAACAAGGAGCAATCATAACGGATCGGATCTACTAAACAATGATCAAGCGAGGTGCCGCCCTTACACCTAAGATAGGTGTAAGGGCGGCTAGACGTCTAAGGGTTGCATGGACGAAAGCATGTGACACGATGAAACAATGCTAACCCTAACACATCTACGATAACTACGTTGCTCGCCATCAACAAGGCTTCAGCACGAGCAACGCATGAACAACGAATAAACGTGTACTGCCTAGATCGCAAGATGCGATCTAGGCAGCATGATGCTTACCCGGAATTAACCCTTGTTGCAAGGGAGTTGGCGTTGCGCCTAGATTGGTTTGTGATGAACGTGATTGTTGTCTTTCTCAATAACCCTAGATACATATTTATAGTCCGTGGACTTTCTAACGTGGGAATAATCCCAACCGTGCACGAGCAAAACTCTATCTAACCGACACGTATCCTACTATATTTACAGATACATGGGCAAACTAGCCCAAACTTTGTATACAAGGCCGATTCATGTATTTCTTCCGTGTATATTCTTCAAGCCCATCTTAATCGCGGCCCACCTCTGATCCGGTCAAATTCTGGTGATAACACATGCCCCCCTAGTTTTGGAAATGATAATTCCAAAATCACTCTACTTTTTCTTCGTCGGGTCATGTCGTGGCAGAGCAGAACCGTCGCAGTACCCTTCATCATGATGACTTGCCTTCTCAACTTCTCCGCGTGACCTGGCAAATTTTCAGGGATTTTTCTTCTTTGGGCACCACCTCCTCGGAAACTGCTGTGGCATTGAATCTCCACTATATCCCTTTTATTTAACCGCATCGAGCAGTTTCATTCTTCATCCCCTCCTCATCCTCTGTTCCTCTGTAGTACTCGAAAACCCTTCTTCCACCATGGACTCCTCCTCCTCTTCCTCCTCCGGTCTTTCCTTCCGGTCTTCCTCCTCCCGCGAGCCGACGCCAGAGGACATACGCGCCCGGAGCGATGGGACGAGGCGGACCGGGACTTCTCCGTCCGGTCAGAGGATGATGAATCCCTGACCGATGGGGAAGACAACCTCCATTTCCTCATTGATGGGGATTCGGAGGATGAGGGCGACGATGATGCTCTCTGGGGCGAAGACATCTCTTCTGATGAGGAAGATGAGGAAGCGGAGGAGGACACCTCCTCCGACGAGTACCCGCCGATGAAGCGCTTCCGCGCCGGGTCGGATGATGATGACGACGACGACGATGACGAAGAGGAGTACGGGGCCCCTGTCGAAGGTTACGGCAGCAGTGACGAGGAGCCCGCCGGCAGCAGCGCCGACAGCAGCCAGGACAGCACCGACGAGGGCAGCAACGGCCCTTAGACCAGGACTAGTAGCATAGGACTAGCAGTAGTAGTGCATTAGGCATCGGATGATCCTTTTGAGAGCCATCGGTTCTTTCTTGTAAAGCCGTTCTTTTGAATCAATAAGAACTGTTCTTCCAATTTGACTCTCCATTTATCCAATTTCAAGTCTTCAATTTGCCGCACCAAGAACCGATAGCAACGTATCGGACTTTTCGCCTCAAACGCCCATGAGGCCAGACTCAAACATCAATTTAGACAGTCATTCAAGCACTCCTCAAATTCAGACTGTAATTTAATATCTGACCATAATACTTTGCAACTCTAAAGCCGATGGCTGTTCATCGGCTGTTTTGAAAATCCAGTCTCCTTCAGGTTAGATAGTTTTGCCGATGATGTCCCTTCATCTCGTTGCAGCAACAGGACGGTCCAGAACCTGTAGATGATGACGGCTCCCCTTTCAGATTCCTCCCAGCAGCTCCGGTGGTCCTCTTTTGCAAAAACTCACCACCTTTGAAGAAGGTTGTGATGTAGAGTCAGCCGAAGACACCTAAATCGGCTTCAAAAAGCAGAGTGTCTACTAGGTCAGCTGCCCCCCGAGCCTCAGTCAAGGCGAGAACAGCGGTGAGGAAAGCAGCTGCCAGGAAGACTCTGAAGCGCCACAGCCCTACTCCAGCTGAAGAAGGCTCGCACGTAAGTTTCGCCCATGCTTTGGCTGATTTCATTCATCCTTCTAGGTTTCTGCAGCATACTTGCATTTCTTCTACAGACCTCTACTGAAGAGAACTCTAGTGAGGACACACAGTTCAGTCGAAGGGACTCGAGCTCGGGCAATTCTGAGAAAACCACCACGCAGAGCCAGCCAGACTTGCCACCGTCGGCTTCCAAGAAAAGGTCAGCCCCTGAACCTGCCGTTTCCCAAACTCCCATCAAAGCAGGGCAGGGCAGCCTACAAACAAAGAACCGATGCATCAAGAGAGCTCAACCGCAAGCCTCTCCATCAAACCAGGAGATATCAAACGTAAATCCATCCTCTCCTCGGCTCATTTTGCATGCTGACCCGTTGTCGTTCTTATCGGCTAACCTCTTCCTTTGCAGATTGATGACACCTCCACTGGGGAAGTCGAGGAGGTACCCATGCCATCCGTCACTCTGGCCCTAGCAACTTCTACGGGTGTAGTTGAGAAGGTAGCCAACTTGGCCAAACCGACAGCAGAAACGCCAGCCGATCACCTCTTCTTCCGTTGAAAGCCGATATTGCAGACAAAATACCAACGGCTTGATGAGCAAAAGGCTGCCTTGTACACCAAACTGACACATCTGAAAGCTGAACTGAAGACCGACTTGGCCGAAATCCGCGCCTTGAACACGCAGCTGGTAGATCCTGTGTAATTTGTACTAGAGTCGATGGCTGTGCATCGGCTTTACTTGTATACTGTTGTCTTCGCATATTTTCTCAAGTCGATGTCGGTGCATCGGCTGTGACTTGCATGTACATTTTTTTTACTGGCCGATTTTCTATCGGCCCCCAATATTTCACTACACATGTATCTGTTATCACCAGAATTTGACCGGATCAGAGGTGGGCTGCGATTGGAGATGGGCTTGAAGAATATACGTAGAAGAAATACATGAATCGGCCTTCTATACCAAGTTTGGGCTAGTTTGCCCGTGTATCTGTAAACATAGTAGGATACGTGTCGTTTAGAAGTTAGAGTTTAACCCGTGCACGGTTAGGTGCACGCCTGGATTAGAAAGTCCCCCGGACTATAAATATGTATCTAGGGTTTATGAAATAAACAACAATCACGTTCACCACAAACCAATCTAGGCGCATCGCCAACTCCCCGTCTCGAGGGTTTCTTCCGGGTAAGCACCATGCTGCCTAGATCGCATCTTGCGATCTAGGCAGCACACGTTTATTCGTCGTTCATGCGTTGCTCGTATCGAAGCCTTTTTGATGGCGAGCAACGTAGTTATCATAGATGTTTTAGGGTTAGCATTGCTCATCATATCATATGCTATCGTCGTGCAACCCTTAGGCATCTAGCCGCCCTTACGCCTATCTTGGGTGTAAGGGCGGCACCCGCTTGATCATTGTTTAGTAGATCCGATCCGTTATGATTGCTCCTTGTTCTTCAAGGATTAGTTTAATATCTGCATCGTTAGGCCTTACAAACGGGTCGAAGGATCCGGTGGCGCGTAGGGTGTAGTTTGCTAGCCCTAGGCGAGGATGTTCCGAGGATCAACTTCGTGTTGGTTTTTAGGCCTTGTCTAGGGTCGGTTTACGATCACCGTGCGTGGCCGCCAGGCTCGATCACGAGTAGGATGTTCCGATTATGCGGTGAAAACCCCAAATCGTAGTAGGTCGCTTTAGCTTTATCTTGATCAAGCAGGACCACCATCTGATCGTACACCTCGTACGTATCATGGGTGGATCGGCTCTTTGAGCCGATTCACAGGACAACCCGAGAGCCGATCGAGGCTCGTATTTAACGTTTACGTGTATGCCATGCAGGAAACTAAGCGAGGCATTATCCAACACCTTCCCGACCAGGTATAGGTCGGTGGCACGCCCTGCATCAGCATCGGACGTGCGTGCGGAAGGCTTTGCGGGCCGTCGCTCGGAGGGACCGGGGCCAGCCGCAGTCCCGGGAGATTCCCGGCTCTACGGTGTTGCCCGTCGCTGCCCGCCGGTGGGTTTCGACCGCAACACATTCACGGCACGCCCGGTGGGACAATCTTCGACATCAACCGCGTCGCCATCTACATCCGAGATGGCGGAAGGCACTCCGGTCAAGTACGAGGATCCGGCCGAGGACCTCAAGAAGAAGCATGACGAGATCAAAGCGGTCCTCGAAGCCGACCTCATCGGCTCTTTCCACGAACCCGCTCACATGGCATCGGGTGGAAGGGGTTCTCACTCGAAGGCGCGCTCGATGGAGTGGACCTGTCCACCCCGTCGGAAGAACGCACCGAGTCGCTGCGTCGGGAGATCAACTTCATGGTGGCTCATTCGCTGCACCGCCATTCCGAGAGTCCGGTGAACACTTTGGAGCGTGTCGCTCCGCGCGTGATCCAGGAAATCATGAGCCATCGGTATTCTCCGTCGGGACCGGCTCCAGGGACTTACCAAGGAGAGATGCCACTCCGAGTCCCGTCCACCGCTGCCGTTCGCGTTGGCAGCACCGGAAGTGCCGAGTTCATCGGCATACGTCGTCTACAAGATTGGTGGTGACCCTAGTGACTACCAATTCTTACATGAGGCGCCCAAGGAGATCCCCCACGGATACACGTGCGCATACGTGCCGGGCTCGCGATGAATCGGGCACTCTCGAACCGAGCTGCAGCGGCGGGGACTTCGGAGACAGCGAGGAGGAACGTCGGGAACGGATCTTGAGAAGCGGACGTGGCTAGCTAAGTACGCCACTCCGACAAACCTCCGGAGCTCAGCTCCTGCAGTTGGCTCGCAGTTGGAAAAGCAAGCATGGCTGGCTAAGTATGCCACCCCGGCGAATCTTCAGAGTTCGACGCCTGCAGCCATCACCGCGGATCAGATTTGTACAATTCTGAAAGACCAGTTCGGCATGATGCCGAAAAGGAGGACAATCGGCTATTCCAAGCCATACCCCAACGAGTACGAATTGATCCCGCTACCACCCAAATATCGGCTCCCTGATTTCACAAAGTTTAATGGATCAGATGGTTCCAGCTCCATCGAGCATGTGAGCCGATATTTGGCACAGCTGGGCATGATCTCGAGCATCGGACGAGCTGCGTGTGAGGTTCTTCGCACGGTCCCTCACGGGATCGGCTTTCGGGTGGTACACATCGCTGCCACCAAACTCAATCCGGACTTAGAAGCGGTTGGAAGAACAGTTCCACGTGCGGTATCACTCGGAGGCTTCGAGGCTGGTATTGCCGATCTAGCACAAGTACGACGGAGCGCGGGGAAACGGTGGCGGAATACGTCCGGCGCTTCGGGACCGTTAGGAACCGATGCTATTCGGTTCATGTAAGTGAAAAAGAAGCGGTCGAGTTGGCGGTGGTGGGTCTCTTATCATCGATCAAGGACGTGGCCTCCCAAGCGAGACTACCCTTCACCGGCGCACATGGTTCGGAAGGCGTCGGCATATGAACGGCGCCACCCGGATGTTTACCGGGATAAATTCAAGCGTGCGGTGGTCCATGGTTGAGGCGGATGAAGATGAAGGTGTTGCGGGAGATCAAGAGGTAACGAGTGGCTGAATGGACTCGGGGGCAAGCCCCGTGTCCTGTAAGTGGGTTAAGCCACAAGGTCCTCCAAAAGGGTTTGACTTCGACGTGACCAAAGCTGAGCAGATTTTCGACCTCTTACTCAAGGAGAAGCAGCTAAAGTTACCCAAAGGCCACAAGATCCCCACGGTGCAAGAGCTGAACGGAAAGCCATACTGCAAATGGCATAACACGTTCACCCACGCCACCAACGACTGCAGGGTGTGGTGTCAACAGGTCCAAATGGCGATAGAACAAGGGCGGGTAATTTTCAGCCAGTACGCCATGAAGGTCGACACACACCCCTTCCCCGCCGTTAACATGGTGGAGTATACTTACCATGGAGGGTGCCAGCCAGATTTCTCGTGCAATATCAACATGGTAAGACCTGGGCACCACTGCGGTAAGGACGGAGATGAGGGCAGCTGCTCTCATAGCAAGGACACGGAGGAAGCCGCTCCACGCGATCGGCTCCGTCACGATGGCAAGCGCTACATCACGAGAGGGAGAAGTGAGGAACGTAAGATATCGGCGACCTCTCTCTCGATCACCTCCTCAACAAGTATGTGGGTCAATACGACCAACGCCGGCGATACAACGACGATGATGAAAAAGATCGTCTGGCTAGGGACGACAGGAGACGTCATCGGCATGATCGCGACGAGGAGCGATATGAGCGCCACGCCAAGGAAAAGTCGAGAGAGCAAGACGACGTGGATAGGCACTGGGACTGCCCCTTCTTCAGACACTGCTGGGATTCGGGAATGAGCCGATTGCCTACAATCGGCAACTGCCCAGAATGTAAACAAAAGAAGAAGGATGCAGCTAACGTGTCCGTGTTCAAACGTCTAGGGCCTCTCCCGCCTCGGAATAAGAATGCTGAGTCCGCTTGGATGGAAGATCTCGAGGAACTAGAGGACGATGATGAAGAAGAAGACAAGTATCATCGGCCAAGGTGGTGCCCCGATGGGCTCGGCCGTTCCCGAAAGCGAAGGGTTCAGCGTCTACGTGGGTTGGAGGAAGCCGAAAGGTTATACCCGCACACGTTGAGGAAGGCGCGGCCTGATCCGGCCGCTAAAATTCAGCGAACCTTGGACGAAGAAGGTCGGCCACAAAGGAAAGAGTGGCGCCCCGGACAAAAGAAAGCCGACGATGAGACATCGGGCCGGCACAAACATGGTGTTCATCCTTCCAATGGAGTTTAGTGCTCCGGGAGTAGACGAAGCACCTCGTGGCAGCAACTTGATCGCGGCCCACGGCCGGTCATCTTTGAGAAGCCACGAGAGAGAAGCTACGGGCATCCGAAGGCCCCGTACTTGCGAGGTTACATCAATGGGCAGCCTTGTCAACAAGATGTTGGTGGACACCGGAGCGGCGATTAACATTATGCCATACTCCATGCTACGTCGGTTGGGACGCTCTAGCTCGGATCTGATCAAGACCAATGTGACACCGAGCGATTTCAACGGCCAAGCATCCGACGCACAAGGTGTTCCGAACTTGGATCCGACCGTAGGAAGGAAAACCGTCCCTACGACGTTCTTTATTGTCGACGAGCAAGAGCTCCTATGTTGTCCTACTAGGGAGAGATTGGATCCACGCCAATCGTTGCATTCCATCCACGATGCACCAATGCCTAATACGATGGGATGGAGATGAAGTAGAAGTCGTCCACGCAGATGATTCAGCCGAGATTTCAACGGCCGGCATGAACGTTTGGGAGACATCGATGCCAAGAGCCACTCTCAGGCATCAATTTGGACGACTGCGAGCGCATCGACGTGACAAAGGACGGGGTTAGGCTGGTTTTATCCACCGGCCTGACCGTGTAACAAGAGCAACATCGATGGACAAACGTGGCGATGCCGATCCAGGTGATCGGCCCCAAGGATTTATGGAGGAACATTGCAAAACCTTCATCGAGCAAGCAACATGGTGGCCGATTCCAGCAATCGGCCAAAATTATCTTCACCATTCATTCTGCCTGGGTTCAACGTCAATCTAATGGGCAATGGGTTTGCGTCAGCTGATGAGTTGGAAGAAATCCACACTGGTCCTAACAGAGCCGACGTTCACATATAGTGCCTTGGCTAACCATAGAGCCGATATCAGCAGTTACCTGGCAGAATCGGCTCGGGGGGCACCTAATCAGATGAACATGTGCGATACATGTGCAGTGAAACATTGGGGGCCGATAGAAAAATCGGCCCGTAAAAAAAAAAATTCATAAGGAACAAAGCCGATGCACGGCCATCGACTCTAGCACAAATTTCAGGGGATCTACCAATGGCATGTGCAAAACACAAGGACCTCCAGCTCTGTGTCAGAGGAGTTCTATTTCTGAGCCGTTGTGTGATCATCTGCAATATCGACTTTCAACGGAGGAGGGGTGATCGGCTGCGGCTGGCTCGCATGGTAGTTCTCTTAGGCATGATCGAGCCCAGGTCCATTTGTCTCGAATTGCGTGTCCTCGTCTCTCGTTTCGCCTTGAGCGAGACTCGGGGGCAGCTGGCCTGGTGGATGCTCTGTTTCTGAAAGCCGATTGGGTGGCCATCGGCTAGTCTGCGTCGCGATTTTCGTCAAGGGTGGTGAGTCCTGGCATAGAACTCAAACTCATTGGTCGAAAAGATGAAGGATAGATCATGAGGGCTCTGATGCGGCGACATCGGTCTTATTGAGCTGTTGACCAAGTTCGCGATCACCCCGTGGTCGAAGAGATGAAGGACGGATTATGAGAGACCGATGCGTTGCCATCGGCTCATTGAGCATTGGCTAAGTGATGATCGGCTAGAATCGGTATGGGAAATCGGCTAAATTAGCATGAAGGAAATCGGCAAAAATCAAATTGGGAGAAAATTCTTCATTGATAAACAAGATTTCTTACAAAGAAAGAGCCGATTGCTCAAGGAAGGAAGAACAAAAGAAGGGTCTGTTGACCAATCTGCTACTACTAGGCCTACACTAGTAGATCCTATCTACGGGCCGTCGCTGCCCTCGTCGTCATCCTCGGAGCTCTCATTGGCACTACTGTCGGTGGGCTCCTCGTCGCTGCTCCCGTAGCCCTCTACGGGATCTTCATCCTCCTCGTCATCATCGCTGTCGTCGTCGTCCCACCACATGCGGAGGCGTTTCGCTGGCGGGTAGCCCTCGAGGGAGTCGTCGTCGTCTTCCTCCTCCTCTTCTTCGAGAGGAGGGGCAGCCGTCCCGGGGGAACAAGTCATCCTCGCTTTCGATTCCAGTTCCCCATCGGCGAGGAACTCGGAGATCTTCATCCCCGCTGGTCAAGGACTTGTCGTCCTCGGACCGGACGGAGGAGGCGTGGTCCTCCTCGGTCCCATTCTTCGGTGCGCGTATGTCCTCCGGCGTGCTCGCGGGAGGAGGAAGACCGATAGGAAAGACCGGAAGAGGAAGAGGAGGAAGAAGACATGGTGGCGCGGGAGGGTTTTTTGGGTGCTAATGCGAAGAGGATGAGGGAGAAGCAAACTGTTTGGAACGGTTAAATAAAAGGGGATATAGTGGAGATTCAATGCCACAGCAGTTTCCGAGGAAGTGGTGCCCAACAAAAAAAAAATTTGTCAGGCCACGCGGAGAAGTGGAGGAGGCAAGGCATCATGATGAAGGATACTGCGGCGGTTTTGCTCTGCCACGACATGACCCGACGAAGGAAAAGCATAATGATTTTGGAAATGTCATTTCCAAAACCAGGGGGCATGTGTTATCACCAGAATTTGACCGGATCAGAGGTGGGCCGCGATTGAAGATGGACTTGAAGAATATACATAGGAGAAATACATGAATCGGCCTTCTATACCAAGTTTGGGCTAGTTTGCCCGTGTATCCGTAAACATAGTAGGATACGCATCGTAGTTTAGAAGTTAGAGTTTAACCCGTGCACGGTTAGGTGCACGCCTGAAAGTCCCCCGGACTATAAATATGTATCTAGGGTTTATGAAATAAACAACAACCACCGTTCACCACAAACCAATCTCGGCGCATCGCCAACTCCCCCGTCTCGAGGGTTTCTTCCGGGTAAGCACCATGCTGCCTAGATCGCATCTTGCGATCTAGGCAGCGACACGTTTATTCGTCGTCCATGCGTTGCTCGTATCGAAGCCTTTTTGATGGCGAGCAACGTAGTTATCATAGATGTTTTAGGGTTAGCATTGTTCTTCATATCATATGCTATCGTCGTGCAACCCTTAGACATCTAGCCGCCCTTACACCTATCTTGGGTGTAAGGGTGGCACCCGCTTGATCATTGTTTAGTAGATCCGATCCGTTATGATTGCTCCTTGTTCTTCAAGGATTAGTTTAATATCTGCATTGTTAGGCCTTACAAACGGGTCGAAGGATCCAGTGGCGCGTAGGGTGTAGTTCGCTAGCCCTAAACAGGATGTTCCGAGGATCAACCTCGTGTTGGTTTTTAGGCCTTGTTTAGGGTCGGTTTACGATCACCGTGCGTGGCCGCGAGGCTCGATCACGAGTAGGATGTTCCGATTATGCGGTGAAAACCCTAAATCGTAGTAGGTCGTTTTAGCTTTATCTTGATCAAGCAGGACCACCATCCGATCGTACACCTCGTACGCATCATGGGTGGATCGGCTCTTTAAGCCGATTCACGGGACAACACGAGAGCCGATCGAGGCTCGTATTTAACGTTTACGTGTATGCCATGCGGAAACTAAGCGAGGCATTCATCCAACACCTTCCCGACCAGGTATAGGTCGGGTGGCACGCCCTTGCATCGGCATCGGACGTGCGTGCCGAAGGCTTTGCGGGCCGTCGCTCGGAGGGACCAGGGCCAGCCGCAGTCCTGGGAGATTCCCGGCTCTACGGTGTTGCCCGTCGCTGCCCGCCGGTGGGTTTCTGACCGCAACAAAGGGAGAAGGGCGCTATTGTACAATTCTTGTCCATCAATTCCATTGCACAATATTCTTTCATGATGATTATGATTGCACTATGACTTGGATGACTGGCAAAGAAAAGTACTCATGCACCTATCTTCAGTTCTGTGACGCCATGGGTTTTGGTGGTGGCCGTGCTCGTGGGTTCAAGATTCATTCTCAGGATAAGTTCACTAAAGGTGACATTTCCTTCTGCTATCCCTCGCAACCTATAGCTGGTCCTCCCACTATATCTGGGATGTATTACTCCTATCTGGTGCTTGCCAAGATGTTCCGTGAGAATCTCATCAGCAAGTCAGGTGACTCCAATGAATGCCGTAACTACCACCTGAATCTGATGTACTATTGCCGTCCTGAGAACATAAGTGCAATTGATGGCCGTGATCTCATTTACTGTGAACTGAGGCATTCTGTTCGAGGCCGCATGACTCCAAACTAGGCTCAGTACATTCAGCGGCTCATCAATAAGGTGGTACCTCCTCCCCACAACAAGCAAGATCAAATGATCAAGATGGAACCATTCAAGTTCCCCATTCAGGACACTCGACCGGAAATCCCAGCCATGATGCCCTCTGAGTGCCGTTCCAAGGAAATACATGATCCCGCAGCTAGCTCCAACTACTCTAGGCGCCCCAAGCGTGGTGCCTCTCGTTTCTTCACCAGCCTATGGCAGATGTGCAGGAATACCAATGATGTTGCACATCAAAGTCTTGCCTTGAACCAGGAGACCAGGAGGCGCCAAAATGAGTTCATGGCTGCAAGGGCCCTGTTCCTCCTTCTGGACCTGAGATGGACCCTATGATTGCACAAGCTTGGGAGATGCCTCCAATTGATGATGAGATGTTCCAGAACTTTGACTTCTCTATGTATGCTCATGGTGGTCTTCCCCCTAGACCTGCTCGTGCCCCTGCTGGTGATGATGATGATGAAGACGATGAAGAGGATGATGATGAGGATGGTGATGGTGATGATGACGAGGGTGATGGCGATGGCTCTCCACCCGTTGGGACAGAGTTCTACTGATGGGAGAGCTAGCATCCCTACTCTTTTCTTCGCCTTTTTGGTGTTCCGATGCCAAAGGGGGAGAAGAGAGTAGAGTCTAGGATCACGGGTTCTTTGGTTGGCACAAGCCATGGTTGTGACTTTATTTGCTTCTTATTTGGCTTGTGCTTATTTGCTTTGCTTTCTCAAGAACCATTTGCTACTTTGAATAATTCGTGTATGGACAAGTACTTGTATGCTTAATCACTCTATTGGATGATCATGCTTTATGCTTATATATCTTGATATACATGTCCATACCATGCTTGTTTCCTAAAGATATTGGGGGAGCTTCTCATATTCCACAAATGGTGCACTTTGCATTCAAACGCAAATTCTCCAAGTGCACACATTATGTGGGAGCTGTCGTAATATCTTATATGGAATCAAGGTTTAAAGCTTATCATAATATCTATATGTGACCCTAGCTCGGTTTGTCATCGTATACCAGAAAGGGGGAGATTGTAAGGGTATCTTACCCTTATCCATTATTTTGGTAACAATGACACCGTGCTAGGGTGTTTGGTCTAATACATGTTTATAAGCTTAATCCCAGGTATTAGCCAAAGAGGCATAAATGGTGTATCAATGGAATAAGAAGGCTAAAGGAGACCCCCCATTTCGACAACAATCAAAAGGGGTTCCTCTGCATCCTGCCGGTCATGGACCCGGTCGGACCGGCCCCTGCGCCGGCCACGCCCGGCGCAGACCGGCCCCTGTGCCGGTGCCAGCCGGGGAGTGTACTGTGAGACACAGAGACTCCCCGGTCACGGCCCGGTCAGCTGCCCGGTTTGGAACGGCCGGTTCCGGTCAGGCGCCCGGTCGAACCGGGTGCAGGGCCGGGCGCTCCGGCGCCAACCGGCTCCTGCGCTGATGCCATCCCGGAGGACTACTGCGCGACTAAGACGTGATCCGGTCACGGTCCGCCCCCCGCCTCGGTTTGGGCCGGCTGGCCCGGTCACTGGCCCGGTCGGACCCGGCCCTGCGTCGGACGACCCGGTCCCTGGTCCGGTTGACCGGGTTTCTCGGGGAGAAAGCTGAGGTGGCAAATCATCAACGGCCATATTTCAAGTGACACTATATATACCCAATCTTCTACCTCTAAAGGGGTAGGCACTACACTACAAGTTGTTCTTGAGCTCTCTCTCTCTCTCATACTCCATTGTTAGAAACACCAAAAGCCTCAGATCTCCCTCCTCCTCCACTCAAACTCAAATCCCTCCGGGGAAACGATAGATGAGGACCCGATCTACTGTTCTACCAAGCCAAATCTTATTCCCCCTTGTATTCATCAAGAAACTTGCTCTCTAGGGTTCCTTGGAAACCCTAGGTGGGCAAGAGAGGTCCGGAAGCATCCGGGCTCTGGATTTGCTCCTGACAAGATTGTGAAGGTTTGGAGGCTACCTCAAAGTCTACCACAAGTGAGTGAGCTATTCCTTCGTGGGATAGGCTCTGGAGAATAGGGTGAGCCTTCGTGGCGTGGGGAATCCTTCGTGGGACCTCCACCCCTCCAAACGTGACGTACCTTCTTGCAAAGGAAGGGAACACGGGAACAATTGCTTAATACGATAATCTGTTGCTTGCAACTTAATACCGGAAGGGGTTCAGACGATAACCGGAAGGTGAATTATTAGTTATAGACGTAGTTGGATTACAGTTTATCTATTATGTTGTAATACCCAAACAAATCTCATAGTAATCATCTTATCATGTATGGTCTTTATTCTGTCAATTGCCTAGTTATTATTTGTCCACCCAACATGTTATTTATCTTTATGGAGAGACACCTCTAGTGAACTGTGGACCCTGGTTTTTTCTTTTACACTGATAAATTCATCTACTGCAATCATGTTTGTTTACTTTCTGCAAGCACTGTTCTCTTTAAATTCCATTGCAAACATCTATTTTCACTCGATACGTTTCATCCTTTGTGTTCAGCAAACCGGTGAGATTGACAACCTCACTGTTAGTTGGGGCAAAGTATTTTGGTTGTGTTGTCTGCGGGTTCCACGTTGTTGCTGACGCCGGTAGTGCGCCCTGCCACAAGTCAGCTGGCAACACCTTCAGAAGTCACGCCTTTCTCCTACTGGTCGATTAAACCTTGGTTTCTTACTGAGGTAAAACTTGCTGCTGTGCTCATCACACCTTTCTCTTGGGGTTCCCCAACGGTGTTCGATCTACGCTACGTCAAGCACCATCAATGGATCAAGTTGAAGGATGCATCACTGTGCTGAACGT